>NW_007791303.1:0-1876 GCF_000696425.1 Galeopterus variegatus
TGCTTAAGGAACAAATTGATCAATGTCTGGATTACTTTGTATAATGTAAGAAAAATAACAATTGACTAGATTTGTATTAGGAAAAATAAAACATGGTATCGTTGGCATGTGCATAAACAAATAACAGATTTTTATTGCACTTTCTGTAATCCTATGATTCAGAGTTCATGCTGGGTTGGACCATTAGAGTGTTCTTAATGAATACCTTTAAATATATCTAAAGAATATGAAAAAGGTAAAAGTGCTTGAAAGCTAACTTTAAAAGAACATTTTCTAAGCACGGAGAGAAAGATAAAATTGTAGGAAAACATTCTTGCAAAGTTGTACTAAAGGAATTTCCAGCATATGGATAGAAATATAAACCCGTTAAAAATCAACAACAAAAAAATCATTTTGTTAAAATTTTAAATGCGGAATGTAAAACAAAGGACTTCCAGACTCTAGGAAATTTTTAGGCTTTGTTTATTTTCTATATCCATGGTAGAGAAAAAATGCATCAGTACTCAAACAGACACTTTTACCAATTTTCTCCCTCCCTTTTGTCACCTCTGTTGATTTGTTTTTAAGTTTATTCCCTTTATGGAGATATTTTGTTTACCAATATAACCCAAGCACATAGAAAAGTGCTTGGAATATAATAGTTGCTTTATAAATGTTCTTGAATACATGAACAAGTTTTAGCAATAACTTTACATCAGAATTACATCTGCTAGAATATATGGTATTTCTTGTCTTGTTACCATAGAAAATCCCATCACAAAAGCTGGGATTTGAATCCATCATAAAAAGTATTCTAAATTACATTTTAATCAATGAAGCAAAGGAGTCAATGAAGAGCAATTTAATTGACCTTTAAATTTATATATTTTGTATTAATAACATTTATCCTCTTTTTCACCAGTCATATGTTGTAGTTAATACTTAAGAAAGGGTCCCCTATTGTAAAGTTCCTTCCTCCTAGATATGCTAATACACATCCTGCTTCTTTAAATGCCTTATCAAAGTGCCTGGATCTCCCAGGTGGTTTCCTCTTTTCGGGGAGAAGATAACTGGTTAAAAAAAAAAAAAAACAAAAAAACACTGTCTACAAAAGACAATGACAAAAGAAAATATCCAAATAGCCAAGAAAATTATCAAAAGCAACCAGGAAAAAATGGTGCAGTCCTTTGTCATAAAATACAAAACAAAAAAACAAAAAAACACTGTCTACAAAAGACAATGACAAAAGAAAATATCCAAATAGCCAAGAAAATTATCAAAAGCAACCAGGAAAAAATGGTGCAGTCCTTTGTCATAAAATATTGATACCCTCAAAGATCACCAGATATGTGAGAAGAAGATGAAAGAACTACAACAACAACAAAAAAAATAGACATTATTAATGCCACACGAGCAAGAGACCATTAGGGAGAAATAAAAATTAAACAATACATTTCTGTGTTTGGATTATTTCCAGAGTACATTTTAAAATGGAAAAGTGTACTTTAATATGATTCTCCTTCGGTATACTGTTTTCTATTTATTCTAACAGTTATCTGTATGACTTCTTGGGCCGGTTGAGCCCTCTATGTCTCATTTTTTTCTCTATTTTTAAAAAATTTATTAAACCTATATATTTGTCTTTCTTTCATCCTACAGTCCCTAATAGATTGCATTCCAGTGTTTTTAAGCAGTCAGATTTTTTTTAAACATCTAAGAACTCTTTTTGCTCTCTGGTTGATTTTTTTTTTTTATAAACTCTATTTTTGGTTTATGCATGAAACATTTATACTGCTTTTATTCTGGAAATTTCCTAGGACTTCTTTTTTTTTTTTTAAATTTTCTCTTTCAGGAATTAATTATATTTCTCTTAAAATTATTTTTAAATTTCAGGTTG
>NW_007791304.1:0-1876 GCF_000696425.1 Galeopterus variegatus
TTCAATGAGGAAGGGATTTGCTTTAATATCCTAGAAAATATTTTCTTTTTGTATAGTCATAAAGGAACGGCCATCAACAGGCCCAAATTATGAATGATGTACTTCTTAGGTGTATTCCTCTTCCCGTAATTTGTATATAAACTGCTACATTCAAGTATTTAAATTCAAAAGAGGAGTATTTGTCTCCCTAAAAGCACCCTTATATAACGATCATTTAAAAATCTTTCACATACACACACAAGAAAAATCATCTTCCAAATAACTTGATGAATCATTGCCTCGTGAAACATTTTGCTTTTCTATTAAAAAGTGCATTATATTCATTTTGTCCTTGCTAGATGACTGGTATCATTACTTATGCTAGTCTCTAGGAGGAGACAAAAAGGGATTTTATTGAAGTGATTTACTTTTGTCAGACCTGGAAGTGAACTGAAAGCAATGGCAGTTCTTACAGAAAGGACGGCATAATTGAATTATTGCCTTTTAAGTGATTGAAAACAGTGGTGCATATCAGGGCCATCTCTTCAAGATGGTACAAAGAGTAGTCAGCCCAAGCTGTTTACTTGATGTCTAATCCCTGTGTCTAGCTGAATGAAAACTGCAAAGAATTGATTTAGCCTGGAAACCTATTGTGAGGATTTCTAAAATGCTGTACCCTGAAAAATGAGAGATGACTCACCTAATGGGTCATGTGATTTAGGTATCACAGGCTATGACAGTATCTTCTAATGCTCAGTTCTGGTATATCCCAATTCAAATGACTCTAGTTTTAGTAGACTTACCTTTGGATTTAATAGGTAAATAAAATGGGTACCACTATTGAAGGTTGGCCCTTCTAACATCTAATGCTAAATTATTTTTCTAGGCAAAACCGTAGGCAATCTTTAAAAGATCTCTTCTGACTACTTTGTAATGATCAATTCCAGGAAAAACATGTCGGAGGCACGATCACAGCCAGATGGACAAAATAAAGCACAGCAGCAATGATTATGTTGCTCCTGTGAAAATGTTCAGAACACTTCGAAGTCATTTGGACTCCAGGTTGAGCATCCCTAACCAAAAAATCCAAAATCTGAAACACTTCTGGTCCCAAGCATTCTGGACAACGGATACTCGACCCGAATCTGTTCAAACTCTACCTAAGCAAAACCAGTATATTCTATCAATATCGAAACTAGGTTGCTTTCTCTCTATCTTTGAAACTGAAGTGCAAATTTCTAGATGCTCAAAAAGCAAAACCTGCCCTTTTCCCCTCATTCCCCTTCACTGTTCCTAATACGAAGGTACTTCAAAAAGTTCATAGACAGATTCTTATGACCTTCCAATTCTCTTTTTCTGAAGAACTTTTTGAAGCACCCTCACATATTCCTCCTTTACTGCACTTACTAGATTGATGGCAATTATGTGTTTGCATGACTGCCTCCACTACTGGACTGCTGGCCTCTGATCAGGGAAAGAACAACGCTTCCTTTACCTAGGCAGGGCTCTCATCACAATCACCTGGCACACCCGTCAAAGCATAGATTGTCCAGCCTCACCCCAGAGTTTCTGATTCAGGTTGGTCTTGGGTGTGGCCTGGAATGTGATGCCCAGTGCATTTCCAGGTGATGCTGATGCTGCCGGCCTGGGGACACACGTGCAGGACCATGCCCTGGTGTAGTGGTCAGGAGCACGTCAGGGGGGCCAGTCCGCTTAGCCTGAATCCCAGCTCTGCCACTTCCCAGCTGTGTGCTCACAGGGAAATTAATGCACTTTTCCATGCCTCCATTTTCTCATCTGTAAAATGAGGATATTAATATGATCTAGCTCTTAAGGTTATTAAGATTAAGTAAATTAAAATATCTAGAGAGCTTAGTTGGTACCTGGCAAATAAGTA
>NW_007791305.1:0-401 GCF_000696425.1 Galeopterus variegatus
AAGCACATCAAAAGGACAGCTCTCCCATAACTCAAGGTAACCACTTAGCAGACAAAATGGCGCGATTGGTCGCCACAGCGGGCCGTGACACCCCAGATGCAGCACTCCTTCCTCTCCTGCCAGATACCCCAGACAACCCTGCTCCAACACCAGATAATAAATCTTCTCTTTTTCATCTTCTTCATGAACTATTCCACTCAAAACCTCGAAGTGTAACACTCTTCCTCCAAACCTTCTTTCCTCTAACCCCAGCCGGTAAAACTCTCTTACAGAAAATCTCTCACAATTGCTCCATCTGCCAATGTACCAACCCTAACACTCCCTTAAAAGCCAAACCATATCCCTCACATCAAGCTAGGGGTAATATCCCTGCCGCAGACTGGCAGATCGATTTCACCCAC
>NW_007791305.1:1326-1876 GCF_000696425.1 Galeopterus variegatus
TAAAGTTACCCTACAGAACTGCCGCCCATTAGACCTCCTCACGGCAGAAAAGGGCAGCACTCGCATCTTCCTCCGGGAAGAATGTTGCTATTATATCAATGAATCCGGACTAGTAGAAACTGATATTGTCAAACTCACCAACTTAGCCTCAGACCTCAGAGCCAACCATCCTGATCCTTTCTCCTCTTTTTTCCAAGGCTCACTTCTCACCTGGGTATGGCCAATATTAGGACCCCTCGCTGTTATATTTATAGCCTGTCTTTTTCTGCCCTGCATTATAAAATTCATTCAAACCCAACCCGGAAGAATTTCTAACCAAACTTTTAACCAGCTTTTACTTAGGAACTACCAGCTCCTGGCCACCGAGGATCCTGCCCGCTCTTCACCAGATCAGCTAACCCGCTGTTAAAATGGACCTGCCTCATCAATGGTCCTTGTTCCTGGAAGCTTTGTCCACAGATGCCTGGATGCTCTCCCCTACAGCCTCCTACACACTGGACTCAACAAATCACCAACCTGTGGCTTCAGGGAACCTTTCTAGAGTTCTCCC
>NW_007791306.1:0-1876 GCF_000696425.1 Galeopterus variegatus
AAAAAGAAATTAAACAGGAAATCAAAAAATTTTATGAAACTAATGAAAATAAAGACACATCATACCAAAACCTGTGGGATACTGTAAAACAGCACTAAGAAGGAAGTTTATTGCAATAAATGCTTACATGAAAAGAATAGAAAGATTTCAAATAAACAACCTAATATTACAACTCAAAGAACTAGAAAAACAAGAACAATCTAATCCCAAAATTAGTGGATGAAATGAAATGCAGGACTAAGTGAAATAGAGACCCCAAAATTGATACAAAACATCGATAAAACCAGAATTTGTTTTTTTGAGAAGATAAATAAAATAGACAAATCATTAGCTAGGCTAACTAAGAAAAAAGACAGAAGACCCAAATAAAAATCAAAAATGAAAGAGGAGACACTAAAACTAATACCACAGAAATACAAAGAATCATTAGAGACTATCATAGTCAACCACATGCCAAAAAATTTGAAAACCTGGAGGAAATGTATAAATTTCTGGACACATACCAACTATGAAGACTGAACCAAGATGACATAGAAAACCTAAACAGATCAATAACAGGCAGTGAGATTAAAGCAGTAATCAGCAGCCTCTCAACAAAGAAAGGCCAGGACTGGATGGCATTACTGCTGAATTCTACCAAATATTTAAAAAGGAAATAATACCAATTCTCTTTAAACTATTCCAAAAAATTGAAACAGAAGCCACTCTCCCAAACATTCTATGAGGCCAGCATCACCCAATAACAAAAGGAGACAAAGTTATAAGAAAAAAGAAAATTATGGGCCAATATTTTAGATGAACATAGACAAAAAAAAATCTTCCACAAAATATTAGCAAATAGAATAGAGCAACACATCAAAAAAAATTATACATCATGATCAAGTGTATATTATTGGAAGTACTAGCCAGAGCAATCAGGCAAGAGAAAGAAATAAATGGCAAGAATGGAAAAGACAAACTGTCCCTATTTGTAGATGACAGGATCCTATATACATAAAACTCTACCAAAAACTCTTAGAGCTGATAAATGATTTCTGTAAAGTTGCAGAATACAAAATCGACCCTCAAAAATCAGTAGCATGTTTATACTCCAACAACAAACTAGCAGGAAAAGAAAACAAGAAAACAAGCCCATTTACAATAGTCACTAAAAAAAAATAAAATACCTAGGAATAAATTTAAACAAGGAGGTGAAATATCTCTACAATGGAAACTTCAAACCACTGCTGCAGGAAATTAAAGAAGACAGAGAAAGGTGGAATTCCATGCTCTTGGAATGGAAGAATTAACATTGTGAAAATGTCCATGATATCCAAAGTGATCTACAGATTCAATGCAGTCCCCATCAAAATACCAATGACATTCTTCACAGAAACAGAAAAAAAAATCCTAACATTCAAATGGAACAAGAAAAGACCCAAATAGCCATAGCAGTACTGCAGTACTGAGCAAAAAAAAAAAAGCTGAGGCATTACAGTACCAGACCTCAAATTATACTACAAATCTAGAGTAACCAAAACAGCATGATACTGGCATAAAAATAGACACTCAGACCAATGGAACAGAATAGAGAACCCAGAAATCAACCCACAAACTTACAGACAACTGACCTTTGACAAAGTCATCAAGAACATACATTGGGGAAAAGACCGTCTCTTCAGTAAATGGGCCCAGGGAAACTCGACATCCATAATGAATAATGAAATAGAATAATAGAATAATGAAACTAGAATGAAAATAGAATGAAATAGAATAATGAAACTAGATCCGTACCTCTCACTACATACCAAAATCAATTCAAAATGGATTAAAGATTTAAATATAAGACTTGAAACTAAAACTACTAAAAGAAAACATAAGGGAAACACTCCAGAAT
>NW_007791307.1:0-1875 GCF_000696425.1 Galeopterus variegatus
GGATCGCAACCCTCAGTGTCGCGCCCTTACCGGACCGGGACCGGCAACAGGATCGCAACCCTCAGCGCTGCGTCCGCACCTCACTCAGCCAGTGAGTGGGAACCGGTCTGTATGTGGGATCTGAACCCTCGGCGGGAGCGCTACCGCACTCCCAAGCGGCGCACTATAGCAGTGCGCCACCGGGCCGGCCCTATAAGTTTTCTTTTTAAAAAAAATGCAACTGAGAACATTTACTTCTGTTCCTTTTTGCTAGTGATTTTTTTTTTTAAATGAAAAATGTTTATTGAATCAGTCAGGTACATTTTATATATCTATTAAAATGACTGTATAATTTTTCTTCTTTGCTCTCTTAGTGTGCTGAATTAACTTGTTTGATTTTAGAATTTACACTCACCTCTGTTTCTCAGACAAGCCCTACTTGGCCGTTATGTATTTACCCTTTCTTTGAATAGCTAGAATTGATTTGCTTAGAGTTTGTTGAATTTTTTTTTCTTATATTTCTTTCTTGTAATATTCTTACCAAGTTTGGTGTTAGTGTTATTTTGGCTAAAGCAAACCGGATTGCTCTTCTTCCTCCTATATTTCTTAACAAATGTCATTAATGCTAATACTATTGCTTCCTTCAGTGTTTGACAGAATTCGTTAGTGATGTCATCTGGATCTAGAGTTTCACTTGTGAAAAGTTTTAATTACTAATCAAGTTTATTATAAAGAATTTTAAATTATTTTCCTATTTCTTTTTAAAATTGTGATTTTTAATTAATTTTTCTACTTTTCTAAGTTCTCAACTTTATTGCTATTGAGTTGTCAGTAATAATCCCTTATTGCTCCTCAGTGAACATAGGCTAATGTTGTGCCCTCTTTCATGCCTGCTTTTAGCACTTTGCTCTCTCTCCCTCTCTCTCTCACCTTTTTCAGTCTTACAGAGATTTATAAGTCTTATTAGGGGTTTATTAATCTTTGCTTAAAGAACCATTTGGGGCATTGTTGACATACTCTAAGTTTTGTTCTTTATTACATTGATTCCTGTTCCCAACATTATCATTAATTTATCTTATTTGAAATTAATTTGCTGTTCTTTTTCTAAGTTCTAAAATCAGATGCTTCAATCATTATTATTAACCTCAGACAGTGTCTTCAGGAAAAAAAGCAGATCTTCTTAAATCTTAATCAGTGTAGTTCCTGACTTTAAAAGGTGAACACCCTTTCATTCCCACCTGCTTTTGTTTGCTCTCCTGCATATTCAAGCAGTTGTTTATGTGTTATACTGTACTGATGATTGCTATCAGCATAAGGTTTAGTCTTGTATGGGTTACTGTGACATTACCCAAGATACAGTTTACAAATTCTTACAACTTGGTAGACATAACTAACCTATAATTTTAGTTTTGAGTGTTGTACACATTTTGTGTAAAATTATACTGCTTCCTAAAATTATTTTGGAATTTTGTTTCCTTCTACTCCTGGTCTCTGGAATATTTAACTTACTAAGAAAAGTATCATTTGCCAGGAAGTCATGAAATTTACTCTAAAACTTTTTGGTCTGGTGTTGGGTGAATGAGTTTATAGGTGGATATTTTTGACAATAGACCATCATTTTTAAATGACGGTGATACTATTCAATCTTCCGCACAGAATATCAATTAACCACCTATGACTGAGGATATGGGCATTGCTGTCTAAATGACAGAAAGCTCCTCAGGATTCAGGTACTGAGAAAATTCCATCAATATAGCTCCAAATCATAAGTAGAATTACACTCAAAAAGTTTAAATAATATACTAGTGTTTAATTAATATAAATGAGGGTCTAGAAGAAAGCATTTATAATGCCCTCTGAGACTTGTGCAGTAAGTTCTAATGTCTGGTCTCCAAT
>NW_007791308.1:0-1875 GCF_000696425.1 Galeopterus variegatus
AATGTGTACCCCAAAAAGCGTGTGTTGGAAACACATTAATCCCCAATGCAACAGGTGAGGCTGATGAGAGGTGATTAGGCCAGGAGGGCTCTGCAGTCATCTGTCAATTAATGCCATTATCACAGGATTAGTTTTCCTTTAAAAGGACTAGTTCAGCGATTAGGCCAGGAGGGCTCTGCCGTCATCTGTCAATTAATGCCATTATCACAGGATTAGTTTTCCTTTAAAAGGACTAGTTCAGCCCCTCTTGCTTTTTCTCACTCTCTCTTTGCCCTTCCGCCATGGCATGAAGGAGCAAGAAGGTCCTTGAAAGATGCCACCCCTTGATCTGAGACTTTCCAGGCTCCAGAACTGGGAGAACATAAATTTCTGTTTATTATAAATTACCCAGTCTCAGCTATTTTATTATAACAGCACAAAGCGAACTAAGACAGGTGTCTTTTAACTTTTATGTTGAGATCAAAATTGAGATGGAAAAATTAAAATGGAAGAGTAAAGCCTAGAAGTCCCATTGACCATGTTGCTTTGTTTCTGAATATAAAATTAATAAGGTGTGCAAAAGTTGTTTACTAAAACTATTTGAAATGTAACATGTAATTACGAAATGTCCTTTGTTCCAGATCAATGGCTAGAACTGAAATAGTACAGAGTAACAAAAACAATAAAGGAAAAGGAAGGATTTATATGCTGCTCCAAATTAAAAATATACAATATATTAATTAAAATTACATTATAGTCATTGTTCCTGTTTTAAAGGATTTTATCTCTTTACTGAAATGTTACTGAATAATGTTTAATGACAGAAAAAATAATTCAAAAAATTTTTAAATTTTAAAGAAAGGGCTAATTTTTGGTTCTAGAACTTTGGATAGCATTCATTTGAAATATGTAGAATGATTTACAACTGCTTAATTATCCTCCTAATATCCTGTGGAGTACTGGGATTGTAGGTTGAAACTGAGAAAGGGAAATTCAAGGCACTTCCTGACATAGGAAAATATTGGGTTACAAGAATAGTCTTGCAAGAAAAGTGACTGATAGAAGCTTAATCACCAGGGACATACAAAAGTCAACAGTGCTAAAATATTAGAAGGTTTATTTTAGGAAGCAATTTTCCCCTGCTGGGGCGAGTATGTGGACTGGATTGCTTACTTGTTCTTTCCTTATCTCTATTGTCCATTTCCATGCCTAAAATTGAATATATAAAGCAACATTCTTAACACTTGAGATTGTATTATTGATCTCATGCTGCCCAACACTATGACATTTGACCACCCCCGAAAAATGTGACATAATGTGGCTCTCTTCATAGCTGCCCAGTTAGAAGAATGTATTTTTTTACCTGATTCTCACCACCCCTTAAAATTATAAAATGGTGCATAATAATCTGTGACCAACAGAAAACCGTTATAGGGAAAACAATTTACTTTAGTGAATGGCTCTACATTGGAAAGTTTTTCAGATACTGTATGAGTTCATTAAGGCAATTATGCCTCAAATTCTGAAAAGACACGACTGGCTTGGTCATGGTTAGTGTTAGTGATTTCCTGTGGTGTGGTGTTTATGATAGTAGCATAAACGCAGCATGAAGTTACATTTGCCTGGGGGCAGCTGGAACTTAAGTGCTTGCTTTTTTGACATTTGTTCATAGTCTTCAGGAAGAAAATGTGTTTCTGTTGGTTTGTTTGACCAAACTCTTCTGTGAAAAAACAGTAGAATCTATATAGCTTAAAAATGTATGTTACAAATGTACTTGCCGGAGGAGGTAAAATCCTGCTGTCACTAGACAAAGCAGCCTATTATTTTTTATGCAACGTGCTCCTAATGCTGAACTCTTTTTCCTTAAGAAGTGGTATTCTCCAAATTAATGTTTTT
>NW_007791309.1:0-338 GCF_000696425.1 Galeopterus variegatus
ATAAGCCTCCTTTTGTAGTAAATGTTCAGCAGCCAGGGCACGAAGGCAGGGAGCCCAGCCCCGGACAGCGGGATCTAGTTGTTTGGACAAATATGCTACTGGGGCGAAGGAGGGGCCATATGTTTGTCCTAACACACCCAGGGCTTGTCCGTCCCTTTCATGTACGGTTGGGTGAGGTCAGGCAGGTGTAAAGCAGGGGCCATGACTAGAGCCTGGCGGAGTTTTTGGAATGGCTTATCTGCTGAAGATGATAGGGGTTCCTTTTGGTCTCCTTTTGTAAGGGCATATAGTGGGCGGGCCAATAAAGAGTAATTTGGGATCCATGCTCTAAAGTATCC
>NW_007791309.1:1338-1875 GCF_000696425.1 Galeopterus variegatus
TGCAGAGGAGGGGTTAGTGGTGTCCCATACAACAGAGTTTACAGGATGTAATAGAGAAGGGTATGTTTCCTGATCGCTTTCAGGGAGGAGTGTTAGTAGGAAAGGGGTTGTAGGAGATGGGGGAAATATGGAAATGGAGACATGTAGCCAAGCGAGAATGTCTCGACCCAATAAGGGAATTGGGCATTGAGGCATAACTAAAAATGAGTGGGAAAAAGGTGAAGACGTGCCCTCAATACAACAGGTTAATGGAGGCGTCTTCCAGGGATATATGTTTTCCTCCTACCCCGACTATAGGAGAAGTGTTAAGTGTGGTTGGGCCCCGAAACTCCCTCAAGACCGAAAAGGTGACTCCTGTGTCTAGGAGGAAGGAAGCAGGCCAGCCATCCACAATAGTAGTTACCCTGGGCTCGCTCTTTGTGATGGTCATGGTCGGGAAGAACCCAGGGCCCCATCAGTCCTCTTCCTCTTCAGCGAGTCCCACCAGGGGTGTTTGAGGTGCCCGGGATGGCTGGGGCTTGTTAGGCCAATCTCCCC
>NW_007791310.1:0-695 GCF_000696425.1 Galeopterus variegatus
TGGGCGAGGGGCAGGTCTGCGACCAGTGACCTTCTTTTCCACATTTGAAGCATGCCCCAGGGGGAGTTTTGGAGGCAGAGGGCCCAGAAAAGCGTCCAGGAGATGATCTGATTATCTGGGCCAACATCTGAAAATTCGCCAGGTCAGCCTTTTGTTTTTATCGTTCTTTTTCCTCCTCCCTATTGTGGAAAACCTTAAAGGCTACTGATAAGATCTCGGTCTGTGGAGTAGCGGGGCCCTGTTCCAGTTTTTTTTTTAATTTAGTTTTAATGTCAGGGGAAGGCTTGAGCCAAAAAGTATGTCATGAGGACATGGCGTCCCTCCTCTGAGAAGGGATCCAGGTTGGTGTATTGCTGGAGAGCCTGAGTTAGTTGATTGAGAAACTCGGATGGAGTTTCCTCCTTTTTTTGGAGAATTTCTTGGACCTTTTGGAAATTAACAACTTTGCAGGCAGCTTTTTAAAGACCTGCGATTAGGCGGGAGGCAAATTGGTCTCGTGCCTGAATACCCTGGATTGTATTATAATCCCAATGTGGATCCTGCTAAGGAACTGCATGTGGGCCGGTTGGGAAGGCAGGATTAATGCAATGGTTTTCCTCTGCATGAACTTGGGCTGCATCCCAGATACAGCAGCGCTCTTCAGGAAGGAGGGTGTTAACCAGTAGCATGTAAATGTCATGGTGGGTGAGACTGTA
>NW_007791311.1:0-1875 GCF_000696425.1 Galeopterus variegatus
TTTTTTTTTCTTCCATCTTTAATTATATTTTTTAGAATAGAAGAGTCTTGAGCTCCTTTTCCAGGACATGGAAGAAATAATCCAATTGAAGATGTAAGAAAGATTGGAGATAGCAGGTGGTCAAGTGTTGCCATGGCGAAATCAGCTGTAGAAAATTTTTTTTTTTTCCTTTTTTGTTTTGTCTTTTTTCGTGACCGGCAACGGGATCGCAACCCTCGGCGTTGTGCCTGCACCTCGCTCAGCCAGTGAGTGGGAACCGGTCTGTACGTGGGATCCGAACCCTCGGCGGGAGCGTCGCCGCACTCCCAAGCAGCGCACTGTAGCAGTGCGCCACCGGGCCGGCCCAGCTGTAGAAAATTTGAGGCCTTCATGCCAGGGGGAGGAAGAGCCCAGGAAGAGATGGCCAGGTCGTAGGAGTGGAGACTAAAGGGGGAATTCAAGGAAGTGAAGGAAACCCCAGCATTCTTAAACTGGTCCCAAATGAAGTTTTGTGTTTTCTTCCAAGATCGATGTTCAATTCACCCATGAACCTTACAGATTCCTCTTTAGGACTTTAAAACGAATGACACAGCACTTTCACCATGCCAGCTACCCAGGAAATGCAGGTTATGAAAGTGTAGAATTATGAAATGACACAGGTTGTGCGGTTACACAGGAGCTTATCTTTTGAAAGTTTCTTTTTCACAGCTTCCGAGGGGATGCACTCTGCATGACATTTAGTACCTTAGTTTTCGGGACACTAGAGCTAGAGGAAAGATCACCAAGTACCTGTTTTAGCCCCAGGCAGCATCGACTGAGTCATGCTTGGGGTGGAAGGGAACACCCTGGGGGCTGGGCCACAGAGGGTGTTGAAAACGGGTTCTCAGCGTTGTGGCAGGAAGTCTTGGGTCAGGAATCACACCTCACAGCTTTCTACAGCTGGCTGTCTCGGCTCTGTGTGAAATCTGGGTCTGAAATCTCCTCCTACCTTTTTCTCCCCTCCACCCAGTGTCTGCACAATCCAACCGTCACTTGCAGATTATCTTTGCAATTTGTGAGGCACATACCTAGTGTGTTCCCGTGATAGTAATGAGCTTAGTGGTCCAGGTAGTTAGTGACTAACAACCACTACAGTCTTTTAAACTCTTATAAAATACATTTTATCTAGCACCTCTCTTTGAAATGTGGCTTGGCCAAACTTCTATTTTAATATCTGTTACAATTAAATAATCTTTTTCCTAGTATAAGAGACAATACAAATATTATTATTAATACTAGTGTTCATTGTATGCCAGGCACTGTCGTAAGTATTTTATGTATTTTGATGCACTTAAACCTCACAACAACCTATGATGTAGTTTTCCTGATCTCTGTTTTGCAGATGAGGGAACTGAGGCTCAGAGAGGTAGAACAGATTGCTCCAAAACCACACAGGTAAAGAGTGATGGGTCAGAGATTTGAACCCATGTCTATTTGATATGAGAGCCAGAGGTCTTAACCCACAAACGATAAAATAGATTGAAATGTAGTTAACAAGAAGGGAAGACATCTTTGGGAATTAAGTACTTGTTCAGATTGCTACCTGATTTTTCAGTACAAGCTTGGCAAGGCATTCTTCAAATAATCTCAACCTGCTTGGAGGACTTAGTTCTTTTTTTTTTTTTTAATTTTTCTTTTGCTGCTTGGAGGACTTGGGTGCTTCATCTTCATCTTCCACGTGGTGTTCAGTTTTAGAAAAGCCAGTTGGATGAGCCCCTGAGAGCCTGTAGAAACTTCCATGATCTTATAAGATGTGAGAGTGAGGCTGAGGCTGACTCTGATGCACACATATATCTCAGAGAGTCTAATGGACAGGAAGGTCACTCATTCATTCATTCAACAAATAGTCCATGTATC
>NW_007791312.1:0-1874 GCF_000696425.1 Galeopterus variegatus
TATGGTACCCATTCTTTAGTATTATGAATATATTCCATTCTATTTTATCCAGTGATTTACATTAAAGAGGATATGTTCTACTAAAGGGAAAAAAAAATGTGTTCCTTGGGATGTAATAAAAACCACGGAAAAAAATAAACATCATATTAAAAGGAAAAATAATTGACAAAACATTAAAATGATTAATATGATTTAAAAGAGCAATAATTTAAAACTGCAATAAATGCTTAAAATTCACAACCAAGGTACACTGGGTGGGAATGTAAATTGGTACACCCACCATGGAAAACAGTATGGAAGTTCATTAAAAATTAAAAATAGAACTACCAGATGATATAGCAATCCCACCTCTGGGTTTATTTCCAAAGGAAATGAAATATGAATCTCAAGAGATATATACACTCCCGTGTTCACTGCAGCATTATTCACAATAGTAAAGACATGGAAGCAATCTAAATGTCCACTGATGGATTAATGGATAAAGAAAATGAGGAATACACATACAATGGAATATTATTCACCCTTAAGAAAGGAAATTCTGTCATTTGCAATACATGGATGAATCTGGAAGACATTATAGTAAGTAAAATAAGCCAGACACAGAAGGACAAATACTACACAATACCACTTACATGATTAATCTAAAATAGTTAAACTCATAGAAGCAGAAAGTGGAATGGTGGTTGCCGGGGGCTGGTGGCAGGGGGAAACCGAGAGCACAAAGTCAAAGAGTACAAAGTTTTGTTTATACAACATGAATAAGCCCTACAGATCTGCTATACGGCATAGAGCCCATAGTTAACAGTACTGTATTATACACTTAAAAATATCCTAAGAGGGTGGATCTTATGTTTAGTGTTCTTATCACTAATAATAAAAATGATGATGATGATGATGTAAAGGAAACTTTTAGAGGTGATGATAGTTTGATGGCATAGATTGTGGTGATGGTTACATGGATTTATACTTAGCTCCAAACTCATCAAGTTGTACACATTAAATATGTACAGTTTTTGTATGTCAATTATACCTCAATAAATTAGTTTAAAATTTTAAAAAATTTACTATCAAGGGAATTTCTATTTTTTTGCATTTTATCATCACTTGAATGTAATGGTCCTCTTTCTGGACATCTCTGCCCAGTGAGACTTGAAGAGATTAGTACTTTCTTCACTCTCTGAAAATATGCCCCCTTCTAGTTCAGAGAGAAAATAGCCATGACACAGCAGACACATCCTCAATTCTATATTTTTCTTCCAACGTTTTATTTTGAAAAATTTCAAACTTCTAGAAAAACCGAAATAATACAATGAACAACTGTATATCCTTCATTTAGATTCACCAGTTGTTAACATTTGGCCATATTTGCTTTCTCTCTCTCTGTTTTTCAACAGAACCATTTGAAAGTTAGTTGCAACACATCATAAAATCACTTCTAAATATTTCAGCATATATACCCTAAGAATAAGAAGATTATTCTACATGACCATGGACATTATTATCATACACATTAAAACTGTTAATTCCCTAATATTACCCAATATTCAGTCCATAGTTGAATTTTCCTTTAAAAAAAAGACTATATAGCCTTTTAAAAATACAGGATCCCACTAATTATCACACATTGCATTTGGCTGTCATGTCTCTTTGATCTACTTAAATCTAGACCAAATCTCTGTGTTTTTTGGTCTTTTATGACACTGACATATTTGAAGCAGAAGTCTCCACATTTTAAACTTACCTCGACCTGCTTTCATCCTCACCTTTTCCAATTTCTACTATTAAAAAAAATAATCCTTCCCCTCTAGATTTCCAGTAGCAGTACTCTCTCTTTCTCTCCCTCTCTTCAGAGACAAGCACCTTGGGGGAAAAAA
>NW_007791313.1:0-1874 GCF_000696425.1 Galeopterus variegatus
GGTCCCGAGGGTGTTCCTGTAGCGCCTCCACCATCTCAAACACCCGCCGGTGACGGGCCTCCTCTGGTAACCTGGGCGAGGGGAGCGCCGTGAGCCCACACTGCTGTCCATGGGGAGCACAGCACAGCCACACAGGGCTGTCTCTGCAGTGCTGGGCGCTCCATGGGCCGGTGTCTACAGGACGATGGCGAAGACATTTTATGGGGAAGCAGGAGGCAACGTGTGGAACAGGACAGTGGTATGAAAAACCCCAAGGATGCAAATGCAGGTGGTACAACTACAGAGAAAGGCAAGGAAGAGAATTCCAGAAAAGCCGACATGGGGGCGGGAGGGAGCCCTGACTGGGAAGGGCAGGTGGAGACTCCTGGGGACTGGCAAAGGGGGACGGTGCAGGGATGCTCATTCTATCTACACATTCGCATTTCGTACACCTCCGCAAATAGGTCTTATTTCATTATAAAGAAGTTTTTAAGACACACAAAACAAAACTCTTATGTGAGTTGGTCGGGTCCTTGAGCAATGACCTGTTCTCCTCCAGGTCTGCAATGGTGACACGCAGTCTGGAGGTGCTGCAGCCAGGAGAACAGGTCCTGCAGAAAACCAGGAGGCGGCAGGCACGGGACCAAGAGAGACCAAGAGCCAACACCAAGGATGCTGAGTGGGAGAGGGAAACTGCCTGGACCCCCGAGGGCATCTCTATGCCCCAAACTAAACCCACACTCCCTCCGTTATCTAAGTACATCCCTGCATGCCACAGACCAGTGGCACTGGCCTCTCTGGGATTAGGATCAGAAGTGGGGGGCAAAGTAAACTTTTACCTTTTACCTGCAAAGTTTTAATTTTAGAAGAGGATTCCAAAATGATGTATTACTTATATAATTAAAAAATAGATCTCTCTTAACTAGAAAGGACACAATGCAAGAATTACAGCACACTGGAAACCACAGCAAAGCGTAAGGACATCAGGGGGAAGGCGGGCACCGCATCGAGGCTGCCGCCCCCCTGCCGGTAGCTGCCCTCGGGACTGTGCCTGCAGAGCGGCGAGCACGCATCCACGCAGCCACCGTCATCCACTTGCTTAAAAACGGGACTGGTAATTATGAACATGCTAGTTTCCCTGATTTGATCATCACACGCTGTATACATGTACTGAACTATACTCTATACCCCATGAATATGTCTAATCAATACATTTCAATAAAAATAAAATAAAACTTCTAACCAAACAAAAACCAAAAAAAACTAGAATTATACTGTATACACAATTATGTAACTTACTTTTTTGCCCACCTAAGTAGACCGTGAACATTTTCTCATGTGTTTAAATATTCTTTAAGATATTCTTAATGAATGCCAATAATACCCTTATATGGATGACAAGTGTGGGACAATTAGATGGCTCCCAACTCTTTGCCTTTAAAAACAGCCCTATAGGGCTGGCCAGTTAGCTCACTCGGGAGAGTGTGGTGCTTGCTGGTAACACCAGGGTCACGGGGTTCAGATCCCCATACTAGCCAGCCACCAAAGACAACCATAAAAAAACAAACAAACCCCCCCCAGCTCTATAATGATCACTCTATGTCTGTATCTTTTATATGTATTTCCCCAACGGATGGAGACCTTCTCAGAGACAGAGTTGTGAGATTAAAGGGCTGGACACTTAAAAAACGTAGATAAATCTTATCAAAATACAAGTTGGACAAGGGTTCGGATCAGTAGGAGGGGTTCTCAGGGCACTTAGGCCCTTCCCAACTGGACTCCCACCAGCTAACCACGGGGTGAAGCTGGGCACCGGCATGGCCACGTGCCAAGGAGCTGGTCCTCCTGCTGTCCTGCCCATAGACTGCACACTCAGGCTGGGCACCAGCCATGCC
>NW_007791314.1:0-1874 GCF_000696425.1 Galeopterus variegatus
TGATATAATACATTTGTTGAACACTTGTTTTTCTTTGGTGAGGGAGAATAGACATTATTAACACAGGATTCCTGATCTCAAAAAACTCACAGACTTAAGAGTTCTCTGAAAGGTATGACATGAATTAAGGTTCTGTAGCTCATTACACTGTGTGACTCTTACCAAGTTGCTCAACCTCTTTCATCCTTGGCAATTAAACTGCAAAGGGAGAATGCTAATACCTTCCTCATAAGGTTAAAAGTATTAAATGAGATAAAGTGCTCAATATTGTTATTGTATTGTGTTCTCTGTCATTATTATGAATTTCACATACGTAATTTATACAATTATATGTAATTTATGGACATATACATAGTTATATGTACATAATGAGTGTGTATATACACACATACATATATATTCACATGCGTGTTAAACTTTTTACTCTCACACAAGGAACCACTTTGGAGAGAAAAGTAGATTTATTCTGAAAATAAAAGCAACTTAATAGTTTTGAGCCTGGTAAAATAAATACAAGGCATTGGTGAGAAATGCTGGGGGAAGTGGGGAGGACATGTTTACTTATTTTATTCCAATAGAATTTAAACAATGCCGTACTAAATTTTTATTCAGGGACCAACCCACGCACTTATGTGCTGCTGCCACCTAGTGCTTAGATTCACTAACTGCAATTTTGTTATGCATTTCTTCCATTGACAGGTATTCAAGGTTAAAAAGCATGTTGGTACCTTGTTAGTCCTTTTGAAACAGATGTAAAATAGCTTTGGTTGGCTGTGTGGAAGTGTATTTGTTCCCCTCCTTTTTAGAGTATGTAATACTGAATAGCTGGCCAGCTCAAGCAGAATGCTGGCTTCTGGCTGGTAACATGGCTTGTCTTTAAGGTATCAGGATACTTCTACAACATGAAATAGAGTACGTTTCTTCAAGTCTGTATTTCAGCAAGGCGCTGCTGCTCTACAAGAAAAAGGAACATAACTACCAAATCTTTATTTTCACTGTTATTATTCCTAATGTATTATTTTGTGAGTCTTTCATGGTAGAAGTGACACTAAACTAATAGCCCAAGTAACAGGAGAAATAAGAAATTATAGTTGAGATTAACAAAATGATTACAATGAGCGTTTTTCTTTTTTATTTACAGGAAATTTTTCGTAAAGTTTGACTTCTTCCTCCAAACAATTATATGACATAGAACAGGCTCTTTCAAACTTGGTATTATTGACATATTGGATGCGATATTTCCTCACTGGGGAGGCTGGAGCTGCCCTGTGTATTGTGGGAAATTTCATAGCATCCCAGGTTTTTACCCACTAAATACCATTAAAACACCCTCCTACCTTCAGCTGTGAGAACCAAACCTGTCTCCAGAAATTGTCAAATGTCCCATGACTTGAGAACTATCAATGTAAAAGCACACCATAGTAATTACATGTTCATATGAACAAGTGATTTTTATGTTTTTTAATTAGTCCAGCATTTGTACTAATTGGGGACAAATCTTGCATGCTGCCTAATGAATTGCCAGCAAATTCAATGAACCCATTCATTCACTGATTCACTCTTTCATATATTTGGGAGAGGCAGTATCATGTAATAAGTGGTTTGAGTTTGAAGCCTAGCTCTGTTACATTTTGTGATTAAATACATTAACATCACTAACTTCCATTTTCTTCAACCGTAAACTGGAGATAGAGGTTGTATCTACTTCATGATATTAGTGTAAAATTAAATGAGATATTTAAAGTCCTTAGCACAGTATCTACCAATTAGTAATCACACAATAACTCCTGGTTATTGTTTCATAGATATTTTTAGCACCCAGTATGTGCCGGGGATTGTGTCAGTCACTAGCGAAAAAGTGATGGCTTACTCAT
>NW_007791315.1:0-1874 GCF_000696425.1 Galeopterus variegatus
GGTGGCTGAATAACCCCAAGAAATGACTCAGGAAAGGAAGACTTTCATGTGATAGTGGAATTTGGTGACAAGAATTGAGGACAGGGAGAAGACAGCCATTGAAAAGGGCTTCCCTGTGCTCCTTAGACTACACCGGGCCAGAGTCATAAATACAGTTGAATTAATGTCCAGGTACTATTTTCTGCTCCTGGATTCTCTGAGACACATTTCCTCCCTTCTTCACCAGCACTGAATGAGAGGGGTAGCTAGTGTCCTGGTTACCATCACAGGCTGGGAAGCCAACGTGCTGGCTTAGAACCCTCACTTCAGCCCTTACTAAGTAGTGGGTCTTTGGCTCTTAGTCTTGGTTTCCTCACCTGCAAAATCAAAATTAGAGCAACGCCTTTCCCATAGAATTGTATTTAATGAAGTGATTGTATTTAATGAAGAGCCATGCCTTGATAAACAGCCAACACATATTAGCTGTTACTATAATTCTGTCTTTTTAGCAGGTTAACTGAATTTCCTCTCAAGTGCTTAAAGTGCTAAAGATGTGCATTTCTACTAAAACATGAAATTCTTCCTTTCTGGGGTCTTTTCTTAGAGTCATTAAGCCACTTCTCTCTTTAAAGTGCAAATCTGAATACAAGAACCATTCTCCTTTGCTCTTTTCCAAATTCCCAGTCCCCCAAAAGTCACTTGCGGCTTCTCTCTTCTTTGGGCCCCCACCCTCTTCTACCTTCACTATCTCCTTAGTTTTTCCAGAAACATTGGGTGAATGTTTCCATTACCTTCTGATTTTATGTAATTACTCTTTTCAAAAGTCCTTGTGGCTTCATAAGATTCAACATTGGCACTTGCAGCAATTAGTGACATTTAATTTTTCTACTTCAGTATGGGGGAAACAAGAGATGATATATGGATTTTTCATTGGGATTGAAGTTACCCTGATAGAGAATGAAGTAAAAGTCTTGGCAGAGATAACATTTTTTTTTTCTTTTTTAAAAATCTTTTTTCTTTTTTTCATGAGTGACTTCCTTCTTTCCCTTAAATACTTTCCCCAATTATCCAGGCAGGGTGAAGGAAGGAAAGATGGATTGAAAACCATCTGAGGTGGGTGGGGTATCATAGGTTTGAGGGGAAGACAGGATTAGCTTAAACGATGGAGGCCTTCAGCTTCTGGCCTGGTTCCTGAACATTGCTTCTACTCTTGGCTGTTTCAGTAAATGGTTTCTATTCTCTATATTAGTCATTCTCATGACAGGCTTCGTGATGGCCACAGCCGCTCCCAAATGACTTTGCTTTCATAGCCATTTCCATTCTCCTGAGCTGTGAAAGCAGCTATCTCCATGGGGATGTTTCCAAAGGGTGTAACATAGTTTAGAGGGCTATATGTATATTTTGCATATAATTTACATATGATTTGCACTCTGTTTTAAGGCAATTTCAACTTTGCTTGTCTTCTGGAGATCTTTTTCTCCTCTCGTTCCAGCACACATACCCTGAGAACCTGTGCACCGCAGACAGACAGACACAAGAAGGGTGGAATATAGCACTAGAAAGAGGGAGGCGGAAGAGTCCAAAGTATCAAACATCTTATTGGGATCCAGAATGGTCCCCGGATCCAATAAGGGTAGCACTTGGTCACAGTGTGATGTCAAATAGGAGGCACTTTATTTTTTTGTAATTATTTTTTTAAAAGGTATTGCAGTTTCGTAAGAATTCTATGTTGGCAATTCCTAATTTCCTTCCTGTCAAAGGGTCATCCATCTCCTGTTCCTTACCCACACTTATGTGAAACTTTATGGAGCTAGCTTTTGAGTTAAGGTTGAGGCTCTGGGCCGGCCCGGTGGCGCACTGGATAGTGCGCCGCTTGGGAAGCGTGGCGGCGCTCC
>NW_007791316.1:0-1874 GCF_000696425.1 Galeopterus variegatus
TACATCAAGAGAAAAGAGAATACAAAGCAAAACCCTCAGCTTGAATTAACTACTATACAAGGTCAAGTTAACTTCATTATTCACTAACAAAGATCTGGATAAGTATAGAAATTGTATATTCTCTGTTTAATGGTTCAGAGTAATAACTAGTAACAAAGTAACAGAACTAAAAGGTCTCTTTCATCCCCATGGATATTTTTCCTAATTAGTACAAGGTATACACAAAGAGTTTAGCTAGCTATGGCAAATTATTAACTGTAAACTAATCAAGCTTTTGTATTTTGATTGTGGCAAATTTTGGAAAAAGAAATGAAATTTTGAATAGGACTATTAAAATAATTTTATAAGCTTTTCTGTGATCAAACTGAACATGTTTAGGGACTAAATAGTTTCCCCTGATGCCAATTGAGTTATGCTTTGCTGCTCCTCTGAGTTGATTTCCATCTCCTTTGCAAGGTTACCAAGTATCTGTTATCATTCTTAATCAAGTGCAGTAGTCCCCAAATAAACCAGAGGCTGTGTGATATCAAAGGAGAGCATGATTGTGCTGCTTTTTAAAAAATTTGTTTGATTGTATAGTTGCTTAATTTTATGGGGAGATATTGCAGAAGGTATCATTAGATATGAAGCCAGATATTCATTCATGCACGGAAGATCTATGAATGCAATTTAAAAGTGTTCAGTTTAGAAATTATGAGGGGTTTTCCCCAATGGAAGTTTTAATGTGAGTTGTGCACAGAGGCTAGAAAGCTAATCCCTCTCTCAAATACCACTGAAAACTGTGGATTCTGACAGAAGTGACCCCAGATTCATCCTCTTAATCACTTCTAGCTCTTAAGTAACTTAACATTGACAAAGCGGAGTATCAAAATTAAATTTGCAGATAATAAAATATTTTATAAATGTACTTGGGAGAAGGTGAGAAAACATTTCATTTGGACATCTTTCTTTAAGTAAAATTATACTTTTATACTAAATTATATATACTAAAAATATTTACTAATTAGTATATACTAAATTATATTAAAATTATACTGCCAATAAACTCAAAGAATGTTTGCATTTTTGAGTCTACATTGCACTAGTCACCCAATAAAAAATATTTGCTTCAGTCAGAATATTTTTTCTAGAGCTGTCTTTTACCCATAGCACTTGAAGCCACAAGTTACTTGCTCAACACATTTTTGTTGAATGAACTGAATCCAAGACATGATAATAGTCATCTAAACTGCATAGAATAGGCCAGGTATCCCACTGAGTCTCTACTTGTACAAGAAGCCAACTGTACTCACCTGCAGCATGTAAGAGGCTGTCTACGGATATGTCTAATAAAGTGATAATTTTGTAGTGATCACAATTTTGAGGTTTGTGAGTGAATGAATACTTCATGAAGAGCCATTCAGCAGTTGTCAGTGAATAGTGCTCATCTGTCTCTCAGTCTCTTATTTTGTCTGTCACAGTCATGCAGACATTGGGATATATGCCTGTCACATTGCTTGCCATGTCTTCTCACGATCCAGCTCCAAGCATAATCATCCCTTCTTCTACAGTACTCTCAAGAAAAATGGCAGTAAAAATACACATGCCTCAAAGAAGAGACTGCAGAAGAAGAAAAGTGCTTGGGGGGGATGAGCATAAATGATGCTATATATATTTACTCAGTGTCCAGTTGAAACCTTATCCAAGGCAAGCTGGCCAAAAAGGGTCACTATCAATCCATTTGGAAGCAACTTGCTTCTCCTTGGTCACTTTGTCTGGTGTTTTGAATTGGGTTAGTGGGTTCAATATTAAATCAATGCAGAATCTTTTGGGAGAAAGTATAAAAAAGGCATGGATACATTTGTTCATTCATTAAAAACATTTTTTTTTTTTTT
>NW_007791317.1:0-1874 GCF_000696425.1 Galeopterus variegatus
TGTATTTCATCCACAGTGTGTACGAATTCCCACTTTACCACATTCTTATAAATGATTGGCATTTATTTTAAGTTTTAACAGTTGATAGTATAAAAATGCTGTAACTTTGTTGTTTCAATATTTTTTTTATTATGAAAGAGGGCAAAATGTTTTTCATAAGTATTATGACTGTTTCTTCTTTTTCCAAATTGCTTTTTAATATAATCTGCTTATCATTTTGTTATGACCTTTCTTAATGATTTATGTGTAATGTAATATTATAATTTATAAGTTCTATTAAGAATTTTAAAGTGTTATCTCTTCGGTTGAAAATACTGTTTTCCAATTCATTTGTGTATTAGTGTTCTTCAGAGAAACAGAATTGATAAGATGTATGTGTGTATATGTGTGTTTGCACACGTATAGTGTTTTTTTTAAGATAAAACTTTTATAAAGAGTTTCAAAGTATACTTTCACATTAAGAAAAGTAGGCTTCTCTTTTCCACCTCACACAAACAAATCGTGAAGATATTCATCAAATTCTTCTTCCTGTGATTTTTCTTCTGTTTCTGGTAATGGGCCCTTCCAAAGTTCAGTTGCTAAAGCACTTTCTTTCTAATCAGAGTTTTTATTTACAAAATCTTCTGATTTCTTTAAGGATGAATGTCCTTTAACCTTTTTTTGCAGGCCTCTTCTGCAGAAGATAATCTAGATTTTTGTATGTGATGACTCTTCACAATCTTTTTTTGGTTTTATATTCTTCCTTTTTATTTATTCAACAACTTTTCTTGAGTGATACATGTGTACATAGATATAGATATGGGTCACAGATATATAAAGGGATTTATTATAAGGAATTGGCTCACATGATTATGAAGGCTGAGAAGCTGAGACACAGGAGGGCCGATGGTGTAAGTTCCAGTTTGAGTACAAGTCTGAAGGTGGGAGAAGAATGAAGTACCCAGTTCAAAGGAAGTCAGGCAAAGAGGGAAAGAATTGTTTTTTATTCACGCTTTCATTCTATTTAGATTTTTAATTGATTGTGTGAGGCTCACCCACACTGGGGAGGGCAATCTACTTTACTCAGTCTACTGATTCAAATGTTATTTTCATCCAGAAACACTCTCACAGACACACCCACAAATTATGTTTAACCAAATGTCTGAGCACTCTGTGGCCCAGTCAGGTTTTCACATAAAATTAACTATCACAATTTGCCTTTTAATTTATGCCGATTCCTGTTGCCTTATAATTTTTTTTATTATTATGTTTTATGTAATTAAACAGACATGACTTTCACCTTACATTTTATTATATTATTGTTTTGCTTTAATTTTTTTTTTCTTGACTGGTAAGGAGATCACAACCCCGGCACAGTGTGGTCTGCACCACACTCAGCCAGTGAGCGCACCAGCCATCCCTATGTAGGATCTGAACCCGCAGCCTCGGCGCTACCAGTGCCGCACTCTCCCAAGTGAGCCATGGGGCCGGCCCTTGTTTTGTTTAAAAAAAAAAATATTTTTTTTTCAGTCTAAAATTATATGACTATTTAAGCATATTTTCTTCTAGTACTTACGTGCCTTCATTAATTTTATTTGAATATTTTAATAAAAATCAGGAAGTAATTGTGTATTAGTCTGTTTTATTGTTTAAAACAAAATACTCTGAACTGGGTAACTTAAAAGAAAATGAAATTTATTTGCTTATGGTTTCTAAGACTGGGAAGTCCAAAGTCCATCTGGTGGTAGTGACAGTGACTCAGTGGTCTCACATTGCAAGATGGTGGAAACAGAGAGAGCAGAGAGACAGAATGACAGATTATAGCCTTCAGAGCCACGCCCCTGACCACAATTTTTAATCCATTCACTACTGCATGGTCCTACAATCCAATCACC
>NW_007791318.1:0-1874 GCF_000696425.1 Galeopterus variegatus
TACAAACACATGGAAACTAAACAGCATTCTATTTAATGACATATGGGTCCAAGAAGAAATCTAACAAGAAATCAAAAATTTATTGGAACTAAAGAAAATAATGATACATCATACCAAAACCTGTGGGATACTGCAAAAGCATTCGTAAGGGGAAATTTATCACATTAAACGCTTACTTCAGAAGAATGGAAGATGGCAAGTGAACAACCTAACACTTCACCTTACAGAACTAGAAAAACAAGAACAATCCAAACCCAAAGTCAGCAGATGGAAAGAAATCATTAAGATCAGAGCAGAACTTAATGAAATGGAAACCCAAAAGATCAACGAATCAAAAAGTTTGTTTTTTGAAAAGATTAAAAAAAATTGACAAACCAATAGCATGGCTAACTAAAAAAAGAAGAGAGAAGATCCAAATAACAAAAATTAGAAATGAAAAAGGTGATATTACAACTGATTCACCTGAAATACAAGGAATCATTAGAGACTATGATATACAACTGTATGTCAATAAATTTGAAAATCTGGAGGAAATGGATAAACTTCTGGACACACAGAAACTACCAAAACTGAGCCAAAAAGATGTAGAAAATCTGAACAGACCAATAAGAATAAAAGAGATTGAAGCCGTTATCAGAAGACTCCCAACAAAGAAAAGCCCTGGACCAGATGGATTCACAGCAGAATTTTACCAAACATTCAAAGAGTAATTGACACCAATTCTCTACAAACTATTCCAAAAGATAGAAACAGAGGCAATTCTCCCAAACTCATTCTATGAAGCAATCACCCTAATACCAAAACCCGGTAAAGGTACACTAAAAAAGAAAACTACGGGCCGGCCCGGTGGCGAACTGCTGCAGTGCGCTGCTTGGGAGCACGGTGGCACTCCCACCAAGGGTTCGGATCCCACATACAGACCGGTTCCCGCTCACTGGCTGAGTGAGGTGTGGGAGCAACACCGAGGGTCGCGATCCCGTTGCCAGTCCCGGTCCGGTACGGGTGTGACACTGAGGGTTGCGATCCGTTGCCAGACACGAAAAAGGACAAAAAGGAAAAAAAAAAAAAAAAGAAAACTACAGGCTGATATTTTTGATGAATATACATGCAAAAATGATCAATAAAATACTAGCTAACGAATATAGCAACACACACACGAAATTATACAACACAATCAAGTGGGATTCCCCCAGGGATGCAAGGTTGGTTCAACATACGCAAATCAATAAATGTGGTACACCATATCAATAAAATCAAACACAAGGACCATATGATCATCTCTATGGATGCTGAAAAAGCATTTGATAAAATTCAACATTCATTCATGATGAAGACCCTCTATAACTTAAGAATAGATGCAAAGTATCTCAACATAATTAAAGCCATATATGATAAACCCACTGCCAATATGATCCTGAATGGGGAAAAGCTGAAATCTTTTCCTTTAAGAACAGGAACTAGACAAGGATGCCCACTCTCACCACTCCTATTCAACATAGTGTTGGAAGTACTAGTCAGAGCAATCAGAGAAGAGAAGGGAATAAAGGGCATCCAGATTGGAAAGATAAAGTCAAACTGTTCCTGTTTGCAGATGACATGATCCTATATATCAAACAGCCTAAGGCTTCTACAAAAAAACTCTTAGAGTTGATAAATGATTTCAGCAAAGTAGCAGGATACAAAATCAACACACAAAAATCAGTAGCATTTCTATTCTCCAGTAGTGAACATGCTGAAAGAGAACTCAAGAAAGCTTGCCCATTTATAATAGCTACCAAAAAAATAAAAAACTTAGGAATTAGGTTAACCAAGAATGTGAAAAAATCTCTATAATGAGAACTACAAACCACTGCTGAGAGAAATTAAAGAGGACA
>NW_007791319.1:0-1874 GCF_000696425.1 Galeopterus variegatus
TTATTTTCTTTTAGAAAGTCAGAACCATTTATGTTCTTAATGGAAAATTATCTATCTACCTATGTATCTCTCTATACATAACAGAACATAAGTTGCTATACTTAACAAGTCTTCAGGCACGAAAATTTCTATATAACTTTTCAGCTTCTTTAGTGAACTGATTAAGTCTCTTGGATTTAAAATTCCAAAATGATCTTATGGAAATTTATAACAAAGCTAATCCTATTACATTAAGCCAAGGTATGCCAACTCTGGTTGTTTAGTTAATTGCGAAAAATAAGGTTCAGTTACATATATGCAACACACCATAAAGAGGATCCGTGCCCAAGGATGTATGGTGACCATGATTGATTTCTGGTAAGGTTTTTTTCAAGTTTGTTCAGAGAGTCAGGAGGGGTGAGGCAGAGGGATAATGCACTAGTGCCTCAGAGACTGTGTTTAAAAGCAGACTCTGCACTGGGCCTTGATTTCTCCTTCTAGCTGAATCCAAACACAGATACGTGAAGCTGACCTTTCATAACACCACCCAATTTCATCCTTTCTCCTTTGTCCTTTTGATGGTTTTTACATCTAGATTATTTTTCCTTTTTGGGTTCTATATCTGATTGCTCTCCAGGGGAACATTATATCCTCTTTATTATTCAGGTTAAGCCTAATCTCCATCAGCCTGTGTTTTACTTCCTGGCAATGTTGGCCTCCACTGACCTCATATACATGTGCACATATACATATATACACATAACTCCCACATGTATGTATTCACACACATATATGTGTATACATATTTATATATATCATCAGTATCTATATTGATATACTTGTCTATCATGATTTGAGGGTTTGAGGATGAAACATCTTTAAGGTTAAGAATTCTTAGGAGCTGCTCCTGGATCTGCTTTTTTCTGACTCCATAGACAACAGAGTCAAGTGTAAGTGTAACAACTATACATAGATTGGTCAGAAATATATAAATCGAGCCAGGAATGCCATGACCAAAGCAGTGGATCAGAAAAGAAAAAAGATGCTGGGATGTAGAAGATGACCATGGCACAGACATGGGAGCCACAGGTGTTGAGAGCCTTGAATCAGACCATCCATAATTGTAAACAGAACACTTTGTTCAGTAACTTCCCATAGGAGAAACTGATTATGGTAAGGTCAGTGAATCCCACGGGAGAGGCAACCATTGCAAGCAAATTATTGGCCCTGATACTGGTACAGGAAATATGGACAATGCCCATGTGCTCACAGTAGATGGAGGGGATGATATGGGCACCACAGAGTTACAACAGCAAGATAAGAAACACAAAAAGATCTCACTATCATGACTATACCTGAAATGGCCAAAACCTTGTTTGTGATAAGGGTATGTCTTGGGAGACTGCAAATGGCAGCATAGCAATCTGTGGCCAGAATTGTCAGTACCCCAGACTCCAGGCCACTGCACAGATGCATCATGCACATCTGTGCGAGGCAGGCACCAAAGAGTATTTTACTAAAGTTGAACTAGAAGATGTGCAGCATCTTGAATGTAGTAGAGGTGGAGGCCAACATTGCCAGGAAGTGAAACAAGGGCTGATGGAAATTACACTCAGCCTGATCTATAAAGATGAAGGATGAAATCAAGTGGTGTTGGGAAAGGTCGTCTTCATGGGTTCGTGCTAATTTTCCTACACTGTGTTGAGACTTGAGTCCCATTCACATCTTTCTTTCAGGTCATGGAGAGACATGGTGTCAATTCTCTGCCTTAATTCTCAGCAGAAGACCCTTGAGTGGAATGTGATAAACAACTAAGATGGCTCCCAAATACAGAACTCACCAAATTCTTGACATATTATTTTTCTATCCAAGATTTATCACAAACTTGATGTTCT
>NW_007791320.1:0-1874 GCF_000696425.1 Galeopterus variegatus
TGAACAATTTTAACATTTTGACAAGATCAGCGTTCTACTTCACGCCCACCAGACAGCAAAAAATTTCACCTAGAACTCCACCGAGTCAGTGTGCAGCGAAGGCAAGCTCTTTACTGCCGGCGGGAGCGGGAGCTGCTGCGGCTGCTTTGGAAGAGTTGAATGTGACTGAGAAAGCCGAGCATGTGCATACCTGCACGGCCCAGCAGCGCCGGTGCACACACCTCAGGATGCTTTCACACATGTGCATCAGGAGCCAGGTGTGCCGAAGTTCACGGCAGCCAACAGCTGGAAACAACGAATGTCCATCTGTAGCCGAGGGACAAACCACGATATATCCATGTGCTGCACTGCTCTACAACAACAAAGTGAATGAACTGCTCCTACCCTCTCAGTTTACACACCAGTCACACACATAATGTCAAGTGAAAGAAGCAAATGTCAGAAATAAAGTTCAAAATTAACCAAAGCTAAACAATATATGTGTTTAACAGTAGATAGCTAGATAGTAAAACTATAGAGAAAATCAAGGAGATGATTGACACAAATTTGGGATCATGGTTGCCTCTAGAAAACAGGACTAGGAATAGGGATGTTACTGAAGAAGACAACTTGGGGGTTCCGAGGTGGTGGTAATGGTCTCCTTCTTAACCAGGGTGGTGGATAAACACCCCTGAGGGATACTTTTATGCACGTGTGTCAGGAGGACATGTGTGACAAAGCTCATAGCAGCATTGCTCATACTGCACGGGTGTTTGATGCATACACTTCATAATACTCATATATCTTTTTAAAGAAGGAAACACAAAATAATGTTAATGAGAGTGGTCTCGAGATGGGTGGAAAGGTTATGGGTGATAGTATTTCCATCTTTATTTTTTTTTTTTGCATTTTTTTCAATTTTCTATTATGACATGTATCACTTTTGTCATCAGAAAAGAAGAAAAAATCTTTGAGAAATCACAAAAGGAAAGATTTGTGTTTGAGCACATAAAAGTATAAAATTTTCACGTGTCTACAGCTGAATGAAATCAAAAGCTAAATACAACAATGACGTGGAGCTATCACCAATAAATAAGTGAGTAAATAAAAGAAGTCACATAAAAGAACATACAGTGGTCTCAAAACACAAGGGAAAATATTCAGCTTCACTTACTGATCTCCCCAAAATGTACAAGCCACCGAGGGGCAGGAAGATACAGTAGAATTGACCCAGGCCTTCACAACTAGATAACCTGGGTTTGAGTCCTAGCTCTGCCAACTCACTAGCTGTGCACCCTTTTGACAATTCTCTTTAACCTTTCAGTCTCTGCTCATGTATAAAATAATGGAAAATAATTGGTACTTTGTAGGGTTGTTCTAAAGATCAGATCATGCATTCAAAGAACTTAGCACAAAGCTTGGTGCATGCAGGTGTCCGATAAATGGATTTCCTTTTTTCAAACAGTAAGAAGAAAGGAAGGGAATTGAGTCAGCCTGTGAGGACAGTCTAACAGAGAAGACAGACATTGAACAATCGTTTGGAGAGCGTGGAGAGTAATAGAGGGATACAGGGAGCCAGAATATCAGGTCACAACGTGACTCAGCTCTGAGCAGGTGACCCCAGGTCTTCCTTAGAAAGAGATGTTTAAGCAGAAACCTGGAGGTGAGTGTGAATCCCAGAACACATGAAGAGTAGGAGATTTTATCTTTCTAAAGACACTCACACCGTCTCTTACCCCACATGCTCTTCTCGTAATGTGATGTTGATTCTTTTCTCTTCAAGACTATAAAGCTAGGGCTTACAGATCCCTCGAGTCTGTTGCACAGACTGGGCCACAAACCCTCCACATGCAGGTCTGTGAGCTAGGTAATAGGGAAAAAAAGGTCCTGGCAGC
>NW_007791321.1:0-1873 GCF_000696425.1 Galeopterus variegatus
TAACAAGGATGCAGAGAAAGCAGGCACTTTTGTACACTGATGACATTGAGAAAGTCATCTGGCTCTACCTGTCAGAACTTAAAATGCAGTTTGGGGAACATGGCATACATAAAGAAAGTTATAAAATTATATTTAAACAGCACTGTCTGTAGAGGCAAAGAGAAAAAGCAGTCTGAATGTCAAAAGGGGAATGGTTAAATACATTACAGTATATCCATAGCATGTAATGTGATGCACAGATAAAGGTAGGCCTATATATGAGGTAAGGAATTGCTACATATATAGAAGGAACCCATTTTCTAAAATCCTCATAACAATTTATATGAATGTCTATTATTATAGAAGGCATGGAAGGATACATTCCAAACTGCCGCTGTCCTTTAGGTGGATGAACTAGGAAGTAGGAGTGTAAGGGAGGGGTAAATTAATGTTTTTAAAAAGACTTTTGTATTTATTTTCAGCATCCTGTTTTATTTTCTTAACCAATAAACAAAAACATAAAATAGACTTAGACTATGAAAGTTCTTATTTTTCAAAGTGAAAAAGTTTGAAATGATACTAGCTAAAATTGGTAACTCAAGAAATAGTGGTAAAAGTAAATCACTTAGAATTATGGCAGCAATCACAAAAAGAAACAAAACAAGGGAACTAGGGATAAGGTGATAGACTTACACTTTAAAATAGAACCAGGCAGAAGATATTCCAAGATGACTTGGCTTACATGTAGTATGCACTACGGAAGTAAAGGTTTTAAACACTTTTACCACCTCAATACCTCATTTAATAAAGTAAAAACCAGCCACACAAAACAGGAAGAACCAGGTATATAAACATAAGCTAACAACTATATACATTAGTTGGGTCCCAGGTACTCTGAAAAGCAGTTTTTAAAATATTCCCCACCATACCTTTTAAGTCAACTTTTAGGTTACTTCCCTAGAGTAGGAAGTAACCACATTCAAATGAGCTATAAAAAGTAAAAAGGGCCACAAACTTTATTAAAAGTAAATAAATGTAACATACTATGTATAGGTGGCACATGGTGCCAATTTTATTTGCAAATATATAGTACTTCAACACAAGTTTACAAGTTACACCTTTGCCACAGCCTTGGCTAAATCTTGAACTAGTGAGGAATTCAGCTGTGCTAGAGTGCTGATCTTAGCATGCTTAGACGTGGCATACTTGTTCTTGATAGTCTGGAAGAGGAAAGCATAGTAATTAAAAAGGGAAAACAAAACCAAAGAAATAAATCACGAAATCCAATGATACAGATATTCATTTAAAACATCAACTCCTTAAAAATAAACTATGCATATAAGGCATGAAACCTGAATTATTTTCACCTTTTTTCAACATCTTACGATGCTATTAATTGACTCACCATGTGCTTTGTAAGCCCACGATTCACCATGACTATATTCTTAGCCAGGTGCTGCATAACAAGAAGAAGGGATTCTTCAGTGTATGACAAGTAATGCTGTAGAGTTGGTGTCTAAGACAACAAAAGATTATGTAAAAAATGCTGATCAATAATGGTTTTCATAAAATTTCTAGATGTTTCTTGAGTGGGGTAGGGGGATAGATACTGTATGACTGACTACAATTGAAATTTAAGACAAGCTTAAGACTCCTCCTCCTTCCTCTGGGGCTGGCCCGTGGATCACTTGGGAGAGTGTGGTGCTGATAACACCCAAGGCCATGGGTTCGGATCCCTATATACGGATGGTTAGTTAGCTCACTTGGAGAGCGTGGTGCTGACAACACCAATCAAGGGTTAAGATCCCCTTACCAGTCACCTTTTGGGGGGGAAAAAAAAAGACTCCTCTTTCCTGAGGTACTCTTTCATGCTTCTGTAGGAACCTATGCTCAA
>NW_007791322.1:0-1873 GCF_000696425.1 Galeopterus variegatus
TACCTGCAATCCCCATGGTGGAAGTGGCTTTAAATTAAATAAAAGTAATAAATTATTTCAGAAAAAAAATTAAAACTATTTTTGGTATTAAAATCTAATTTTCCCTAATTATCAGTCCCTTTGATTTTCTTCCTAGATCTAAAAGTGACAAATTACATAACTTCTGGAAAGCACAGAAAATCAAGGTTGGGGAAAAATAACTCTGCCCTAAAATGGACTTCCTCACCAATGGCTTGAAAAGAAATTCTGAACTTTGAAAGGAAATGCTATATTCCTTTGCTAAAGTGCCAAAATAGCCAGTCATTTAATTCTGCCTTACTAACAATATCAGAAAACAGAAGCTATCAGGATGAACATTTTGCAGAGCATCTGTGGGATGGGAGGGCCAAACTAACTTACAAATCAATTGATAAAGATTCTAATTTGAGAAAACTTATAAACAACAACTAAAATAAGGTACTAAAACGAGGACAGAACTGCCAGTTCAACCAGTATCAACGATTACAAGTGTGCCAGTGAAAGTGACATTACACATTTACACGTCTGATTTCTGTGCATTCCATATTCATTTATTTAGTTCTCCAGCAAGAATCTCCTCAGCCTATTAGCTGTGCCATACAGCCTTCTCCTTTAAAATTATATACATGCATAGACCCTGCCAAATTGAATTCTATAAATCGGTAAGAGATATTAGTTATGCATTATATGCATGTACATTTGTTGTCCTCTCTATCATATAACAATTTTCTGTACATGAGACAATCCCTGCCAAATTGAATTCTATAAATCGGTAAGAGATATTAGTTATGTATTATATGCATGTACATTTGTTGTCCTCTCTATCATATAACAATTTTCTGTACATGAGACAAATGCAAAGCTTGAAATGCGATTGTACATATTCCAAATAGATTGTCAACTGCTTTAGAATGGAAACCTTGAAGTCCAATTATTTTGTCTTCCTACTACTTATGTAAAACCTAAACTAAAACTAAACTACATTGCCAGATAGGACTACAATAAGATGGTTAGTAAGTTCAAAATAAACTTAATTTTATTGTGGTTAACTCCATGACGTTTTACTTTTGGAAATTCAATTTTTCACCAGTGCTATCTGGCAACTGACCTCACCACTACAATGAAACCATTTTGCCAATCGCTTTCAATTTGCTAGTCTCCACTGGTATTTTCCAGTCTATTCTAGTCCAGATTATACGTATGTGTAATCTCTGTTGGATTTGCTGCCCGGGTCTACTTCAAATCATTTTGCTTAAGTTCATTTATCTCATTTTGTTCCACAGTCACTTGAACTCTGCCTTTGCATCCCTGGACCTCTTCTCTTCTTTCTTGGCACTCTTGTGAGGAGCTCATCATTCTGTCGCTTCTGTTGCATGCCAGTGACCCTCGTCAGTCTTGCCTGTCCACTGACATCCTTCCTGAGAGCTGGACCTGGCTACTGGCCATCTCCCCTACTTTGTCCAAGACAGTTTCTCAAATGAACTTGTTCCAAGCTGACATCACTTGCTATTCCCAAACTGCGCCTCCCTGACAGCTCCCACAGGATGAAGGGCACTACTATCTGCTTCATTATCCAAGCGAGAAGTCACCCCTCCTTTTGAGCACTGAGTGTGTTCTACTGATCCTGTTCTCTAGGTCCTGTGCCATTCTTTTCTCACCTTGGTCAGTATAGCAATTTTTATTTCCTCGGGCTTTCATCTTTGCTTAAACTTTCTCACAATACAATCTCTTATCAACTGATCTGTAAGGAAACTTTGCTTCTTTCCAACATGCTCTGCAAAATTCCAGCAGCCACTTTTACCATGTGCTATGGGTTGAATGTGACCCCCAAGGGTTCATGTATTAGAGACTTAAT
>NW_007791323.1:0-1873 GCF_000696425.1 Galeopterus variegatus
AGCTTATATCCTATGTCAGAGTTCAGAACATGATACCCCAAAATATGGCACCTTAGCATACTGAGCATTTTAAACTTAAGGAAACAAAAAATCTCAGAAACAGGAAGGTTACTCTATGACCTTCTCCCAACTTTCTCCCTTGAAGCATGGTTATAAAAAAATTCTCTGACCTGCCTCTTCTGAAAGTAAGTCAGGAGGCCCTCATTCCAGACTATCCCTGGAGGCCAAGAAGAATCTGAACAAACAGGCCATGCTATGTTACCCCCAGATTATTTCCATTAGATCATAGCCTTTTGCCCTCCAATCACACTTCTGTACAACTGTTCATAAAAATACAGTTTTCCCTGGGTCTTTGGGTCGTCATTTTTTAAGGCTCCTGTATCAAGTAAAACTTTTATTAAATAAATGTGTATGCTTTTATTTTGTTAATTTGCCTTTTGTTATAGGTATGTCAGTCATGAACCTTTCAATGAGTGAGGAAAGAAATCTTTTCTCCCTAATATGGAGTGAATCGTGTTCCCCAAGTTTTAGGTATTTGAAGGTTGATCACCATTGTAATTGTTGAGGGTGGGAAATCCTATCATGATAATTGAAAGACTGGGCCTGGAAGAGGTGATTAGATTCTTGGGACCATGCCCTAATGACCAGATTAATAATAGTGGTCATGAACATGGCACTGAGGGTTTTAAAAGGAGAGCACATGAAAGTTTCTCTCTCTCTGCTTTCGCCATCTCACAATGTGATACCCTGCGTCACCACCAAAAAAGATGCTCACCAGATGTGCTCCCTGGACTTTGGACTTCCCAGCCTCTGAAACTGTAAGCAATAAATTTTGTTTTCTTTATAAATCACCCAGTTTCAAGTATTTTGTGATAAGCAACAGAAATAGACTAATACACTCCCCTATGTCTATTTGGAAGTAAATATGCTATAAACATAATAAGAAAATTATTCATTGTATTTTATTAAAATTTAGACACCATCAGTATCTGTTATCTATTATTACACAATAAACCACATCAAAAGGACAACTATTATTTAGGTTACTATTCTATGGGTCAATCATTTTTCCAGGGCTCAGCTGGCGATTTTTCTGGATCCCTTCTGATTTTACTCATGTATCCACAGTCAGCTGCCTATCAGGTAGGCAGCTCTGTGTCTTGGGGTTTTCTGGCTGTCAGTTGGTATGATGGAGGCAATTGAGCCATTTGTCTGTCATCATCTAGCTGGCTTGCTTAGGGTTGAGCCTATGGGAGAGGCAGAGTTCCAAGAGAGAGAAAGGAAGTGCACAAGTTCTCTTTAGACCCAAACTCAGAACTGACTCTTCACTCCTGTCACAATCTATTGATCAAAGCAAGCTACATTGCCAGGCAAGATTTAAGGGGCAGGGAAATACAAACAGAGGAGCTACAAAATCACATTGAAAACAGATGTGGATACAAGGAGGGAAATAATTACAATCGTTTTTTCAAATAATCCACCACATCGTCAGCTGTGAGATCCACCATCATTCTATGCACCTCTATAAAAGAAAAAAGCAGCCAATTAGTTGGAAGACATTAGCAATTGTCAGGTGCATCTCAATAGCAGAGATGTTTAACTATAGAAAAAAAGTATGCATCATAAATCAATTAAAATGCTAGTTAGAAAGTCCTAAGTGCATTGGAGAAAATACGAGCATGAAACCAGGCAAGGGGATCAGGAGTACCAGAGGTAGAGAGGCAAGGGGCAGTTTTAAATATGGTGGCCAGGGCAGGCTTTACTGAGAATGTTTGAGCAAAGACTGAGAACAGTTGAAGGAGGAGTTTTGCAGATATCTGTGAACAGCCAGTAGAAAAGCCCCAAAGCAAGAGTTTTCCTGGTGTGTTCAAGA
>NW_007791324.1:0-593 GCF_000696425.1 Galeopterus variegatus
GTGCAATAATTACCTCATATTTTGTAGCATATATCCAGCCAGATTCCTGATTATTAGACTCTTAAATTGTCACTAAAGTGGCATCGATCTTAACACCCAACTCAAGAAGCACACATGTCTTACCAAGGTTTCCAGTGTGCTAGCCATCTAGTGGCTCAATTGCTATGTTCTCATCAATATAACTGATCAATGTGATGCTTTGGGGATATTCAGGTGGTGCATATATCTTTGTGCTATTTTGTGTCAAAGAGTAGAGGATTAACACAACACTGAGGAAAACCATAACTGAATATTGTTCATTCCACTGGAATGTGAGCTGATTCTGATCTGCTTCTTAAACTAGAGTGGAAAAGAATGCATTCACCAAATAAATGTTCATATGCCATGTAACTGAAGCCTTATTAATCTGCTCTAGTAATGACCCTGTATTCCTCACATTAGCAGTGATGAGAGATACTACTCGATTGAAGCTGCAGTAGTATTAAAATCATTCTCAAAGATCTATATAGTTTTGGGCCGGCCTGGTGGCGCACTGCTACAGTGCGCCGCTTGGGAGCGCGGTGGCGCTCCCGCCGAGGGTTCGGATCCCACAT
>NW_007791324.1:1543-1873 GCF_000696425.1 Galeopterus variegatus
CTGAGCAAGGTGCGGGAGCAACACTGAGGGTTGCGATCCGTTGCCGGTCACGAAAAAAGACAAAAAGGAAAAAAAAAAAAGATCTATATAGTTTCTCCGGGGCCAGACTGGCAAATTAAATGGAGATGTGATCAGGACCGTTGCGTATGAATTCTTTAGGTCATTAAGAGTAGTGCTAATTTTTTTCATCCAACCCCCTCTCCACTTCGGAGATGTAATATATTTTTTCATTTATTATCTTGGTTGGGGAAGGGCAATTTCCCAGGTTTCCACTTGGTTTTGTCCACTATGATTTCTCTTCCCCATGGGCAAAGGATGTGGGGAATTGTT
>NW_007791325.1:0-1873 GCF_000696425.1 Galeopterus variegatus
GCTTTCTTTCGAAGTTATTAATACTACAGCAAGCATATTCTGAAAACTCTGTTCAAACAAACAAATCCTTCAAATTTCAAAAGCTTTTCTTTTCTATAACTGTTTTAAAATGGACTATCTTCTAAAAGTCCACTGAACATATCGAATCATGCTCCTGGTTTGCCATGATGACAGGTGCTTTCTACTCTAGACTTGGGCTTTCAGTGCCAACATCATTAAGAGATTCTTCAAATTACTTTTTAAATGTCCTTTTCCCTCAGGATTTTCACTTATATCTAATTAGACTACTTATTCCATGCCATGTATTCCCTGTTGCCAAAACTGCTAAATGCTTCACGAAGAAGGAGGAGGGCATCAATGGAGCAAGACAGATGTAATGTCACTGGTTAACAGCAGAGGTGTGAAGCAGCTGCCTTAATTATGAAGCTTATTAATTCATGGTGTCAAAAAAAATTGGCAGGAGCTCTTATAAAATAACTAACCTTTTCAGAACAGCATTAGATTGTTTAAAATCTAAAATATATGTCTTCAATAAGGAGTGCTGAAATAATTGTTTTGCCAGTAATCAATACCTGCATTTAATACTTACAATTCTAGATTACAAGATCACATATAATTTTAAAAGTAACTCTGGTTCTTACTTCATTTTTTAGAAGTATATACTTTTACATTTCAATACTTTAAAAAATTTTTTACAGCTGGAATTAAATCATAGGATAAAGACAATATGTCTAGGAGAGGAAGGTATAGGAGAAAGAGTTCTAAACAGCTACTTTCTAAAAGATATGAAAAAACTTAATCTCATTAAAATTCAATTTCATTATCTATATGCTGACAATTACCATGAAGGGTTATTTGATGCTTATAAATAATGTATATAAAGTGCTTGGCATGTAGAATACACTCAATAAAAAGTAGTTATTATTTTTAAATAGATGTATTAGAAAGACATGATTTAAATAAATGGGTTACTATTATTGAATAAGATTAGTCAGGAGAAGTAGCCTCAATAAAATCTTTGGCCTCATACCCAGAATAGAGTATTTAACTATCATTTAAAGACAATAATATCTAAAAACCTAAGCCAGATACAGTTTAACTTCTAGGAAACAAGAATAAGTGAAAACAGAAGTCTCAAAAGAGGTTTTACAGGAAAAAAAAAAAAAAATTAGTGGAAGTATATTTTCTTTCTCAGTGTTGACTGGAATAAAGATTTTCATATAATTAAGTAATAATAGGAATTAACACCTGAAAGGATAACAGATTGCCAATATTAAAAAAAATATATAGCCCACAATATTCTGAAGGATAAAAAATACTTCTAAAGCACCTAGAGGGCCAACAGAAAAAAAAAATGCAAATGCTAGGAAGTGGTCCAATTCTGATCCCCGCCTTTCCTGGTCAGTAAGAAAATGATCATCATCTACACCAAATATGACAGTCACAATTTCATCTTATCTTTTAGCTCTTTAGTAGCTTTTAATAAATTTTTTCCAGCCCTTTTTGAATCTACAAATTTTGGGCCTATACTATATCCATCAGTTGAAATAAATCCTCTGAGTTTATTACTGTAGGGGATCAGATGGAACTTCCTACTAATTGTGAAAAAATTACTATGTTCAAGATCCAAAGGAGACTCTATTCACACAGTTCATGATTGTAATTTCGTTACACTGATTCACAGCTTTTGCCTGACTAAAGTGCCCTAATCACATGTCTTCTATCGTTTGAGTAGCTCACTTTGAGCCATTCAGACTTTCTCCCTGATGTCCTTTTGATGTGAGGCCACAAGTAATGTATACAGCAAATCTTCCTTTTAGGGAAGATTAACATGAAGGACAGAATGCAATATATCCTGTTCTGGTTTTATTCT
>NW_007791326.1:0-1873 GCF_000696425.1 Galeopterus variegatus
GCTTGGGAAGCGCGGCGGTGCTCCTGCCGAGGGTTCGGATCCCACATACAGACCGGCCGTTCACTGGCTGAGCGAGGAGTAGGGGCAACACCAAGGGTTGCGATCCCGTTGCCTGTCCCGGTCCGGTACGGGCGCGACACTGAGGGTTGCGATCCGTTGCCGGTCACGAAAAAAGACAAAAAAAAAAAAAAATTTTCTTTTTTCTGCTTGCTCTAACCTGCTGCTTAAGCTCTCAGTTGTGCTTTTTATTTTGTTGAATGAATCCTTCAGTTCCTGGAGTGCTGGTACATTCTTTTTAAAGGTATTAATCCCTTTGTAAATTTCCTCTTTCATATCCTGGATACTTTTTCTCATTTCATGTGTTGTCTAGCTGAGTCTTCTCATGTCTCATTGAGTTTACTTAAGATTGTTGCTCAGAAATATTTTTCAGTCATTTCAATGGTTTTTGTTCTACGGGGTCTGGTACTTGAGGATTACTGTATTCCTTTGGTGGTGTCATATTTTCTTGTTTTTTTATATTTCTAGTATCTCTATGTTGATGTCTGGTCATCCTGTAGAACAGTGCTTCTTCTATTACTCTGGAGTTGGATTTGAGGAGAGAGACTTCCTCCCCTTTTCCTGGACTCCATTGGTGACTCTCCTTGTGTCAGTGCAGTCAAGTGTTCAGCAGGCTACCTGCATGGTAGCCATGGCTGCTGCTGTGGCAGCAAGACACCCTTGAAGCAGCAATGGCTGTGGTGGAACACTCACATAGAAGCAGTGTTTGTGGCAGTGGTGGGGGCTATAGTCCCCAGGCATACTCCTGCCTTTTGTCAGGCAGCAGCTGTCCACAGCTCCTGGTAAGGTCCCTGGGCATGCTCCTGGTCATGGTCATTCTTGGAAAATAACATCCACCACATATACCTTCTCAAGCATCTGCCTCTACTTGTGGTCCCCACCAAGAGGGAGGGGAAGCAATAGAGGCTGGACCAAGGCCATCAGGGGTGTTGAGGATCGAGAAGCCTATAGACACAGGCAGAGGGGTTGAGCCTGTGAAATCATAGGATCAAGAGAGAACAGGCAGTGGAGAAGATATGGCCATGGGGAGGAACACCAGGGCAGTCAAATTTGGCCAATTCCACCCCACCTTGGAACTGATGGACAGTAGAGGCACTGGCCTGGGAAGTATTGACAATGTCCCTGATATCAGAGCTGCCCAAGTTCAGGCAGGTACCAGGTCCCAAAGTGTGTAAACCTGGACTTCCCCTTCCTCCCCAAAATGGAAACTCTCCAAAGATTCTTTTGGTCAACTGATGGGTTGAAGAAGACAAATTGGGGCAAAACTCAGGAGGGCCACTCGCACTTGGTGAAGCAGCCAAACCAAGTCATTATCCCTCCAGCAGTGGCGCAGGGATGGTGCATTCCTGCATGCCAAGGCTGTGACAGGCAGTGAGAGGAAGTGATGGGAGTGAGAGGCTTGTTCTCTGCCCAAGGACCAGACATCAGAGGGAAGCCCCTCTTTCCCCACCCTCCCAATGCGGCCTGGCCCTGACCAGTGGGGATCTCGTGCCCATCCTGATGTTTCCTGGGGGGGCCCCTCCTCCTGCCTTTCTCGCTTCAGCCCCCTGAGAAGCAGGCAGTGGCTTTCTGCCCACACCTCTCTGTGGCTGGAGACCACATGGTCACCAGACTGAGGAATGGCTGGAACCTGAACAGGAGGGGATGAGCAAGGTCACAGTCCCACTGTATCCAGTGAGCATCATACTCCAAAGAAGGCACTGGTCTCTTGGGGCATCCCCCAGTGGAGGAGGATGGGACAAGAAGCCTGGTGCTTGCCACCCAGAGAGAGAAGGGCATGACCTGATTGGAGGTGTTTTATGCCCTTACCCTGACT
>NW_007791327.1:0-1873 GCF_000696425.1 Galeopterus variegatus
GCAGGAAGAGTTGGCAGGGTGGTCAGCAGGTGGTGGATGCCCACCTGATGGCCAACTGGCCAGGTGTGGACCCCCAGTGTATACAGAAGCACCCAGGCCCCCCCAGCAGGGGAGAGTGTACAAGGTGGACTTGGGGCCAGTGGTATTTGTGTGTGTCACCTTCAAGGTCTCTTCCTACTTGCACTAGATGGCAAGGTGGCCTGAGCAGGCAGAGCAGGCAGAGCCATACCGAGGGACGGGCCCAGCAGAGCCCGCCCCTGCCTGCGATTGCGTGTCAGGGAAAGGAAACCCAGTAAGAGAGCTCCCACACACGTACACACACATACACATGCACAGACACAGACACACACTCACGGGTGCTGCCAGTGGTGCCTTCAGCCTCGAGGTCAGCTTCTGTGAACCCGAGGTCCCACAGCTCAGCAGCCGGTCAGTTAGTCATGGGGCCGGGCTGGGGCATCCTCCCCTTGCTCCACCTTTCTGAGGCCCTGCAAGGTGGCAGCACCAGCTGGGTCCCTGGTGTTCATGAGCTCCACTCTGTGACCATTGTGCACCACACCCAGCTTCTGTTTGCAGGTGCTGGTGGGTGTTCCTGAGGGATAGGGCTGGCTTCTTGGCTCAAGTGGAACGTCTGATTGGGGCTTGACTCCATCCAGGGAGAGCACCCAGCAGGCACCACGGAGGGCCCAACCCTCTGTCTTCCCTCCCAGGAGCCTGGCCTTTCCCCTCCTCCGGCTGAGATGGGACCTCTGTGAGCTGTTCCCACGGGGGAGGCAGAGGCATGGTGTCCTTGACCATTCCTTGGACCCACTGCCCATGTGGGTCAGTGGAGGAAGAGTCCAGGTGAGCACTGAGGATGCATACAGCCACGGTTTCCATGAGTGCGCAGTGATGCCCTGGGGGCTCCAGCAGGCAGGGTCACAGCAGGCAGGGTCACCGCAGGCTTCACACCCGCACACGCATGTCCCCAAAGTGAGAGGCTGGAGGACTCCCAGGCTGACCCGACATCACACAAGGCATTACACTGTCAGACACATACTCACTCCTCACACTTAACACATACATGTGCTCCCAGCAGCAGCTCGTGCTTCAGAGCTAGCCATGACTCAGAAGGATTCTAGAATAAGAATTCCCTTTTTTTTTTTTCTTTTTAAAATACATATGCTCACTGGGGCCGGCCCGGTGGCACACTGCTACAGTGCGCCGCTTGGGAGCGCGGTGGCGCTCCCGCCGAGGGTTCGGATCCCACATACAGACCGGCCGCTCACTGGCTGAGCGAGGTGCGGGCGTGGCACCGAGGGTTGCGATCTGTTGCCGGTCATGAAAAAAGACAAAAAAGGAAAAAAAAAAAAATACATATGCTCAGCATTTTGGGAGGCCGGGCCTTTCCTCTACACTGAGGCTCAGAATGTGGCCAGGGTATTAGAGAAAGTGTGTCTTCACAGATCTGCTTGCATTGCAGAAACAGGAATGAGGCAGAGGGGGCAGCCTGGAGCCCTGTGGCCCTGAGGGTCCCCTGCCTGCACAGAGGCCAGGCTCTATGGGCTATTCAGGAGGCTGTCACTGGGGGTGTCCAAGCACCTGAAAGCCCAGACTCCTGACAGCGTGGCCTCAGGGCTCCCTTCCCTCACTCCTGCCCTCCCAGCAGGGGCCCTGGCTGGTGACTCGTGTGACAGATGGGCTGTGCTGAGCACCCCATGTGCGCCGTCACACCTGCCCTTTACCACACTCAGCACACAGCGATGGCTCTCCTGTGGGAAGGGTAAAGACCAAGGCTCACACTGGGTAGGGGACTGGGCTGCTTGGAGGGATAAAGCCAGTCCTGAATCACTGGCAGGACAGGCTGCAGTGGAGTGACTATGAGGGTGGCTGGCAC
>NW_007791328.1:0-1873 GCF_000696425.1 Galeopterus variegatus
CCTTTGGGTAGTTCTCAGTTGCTTCAGAACTTGGAGGGGAGAAAGGTATGACTGATTAATGACTCAGGAGCTTAGCAATAACTACCTGAGGGAGATAGAGAAATAATCAATGACAAGCAGGGGAAAGTTCAGTAAGGACAAAGCCAGGGCATTGTTCTAAATGTGAAGGTATGAATTCTACCAGTACAAAGGAGGAACCGGGATACACAGTAGAAATGGCTTTCATCATCCTTGTGAACTAACTACAAAATGTCCAACACTTACGATGTTTAAAAACTGCTGACAAAATTAATTCTGGAAAGCATTTGCTGGTTTTCCATTTACTTTCTGGTTAAGTCATTTTCACACTATAGTTGCTATATGGACAGTTCTCCTGAGACATCAGTGGAGTATAATATAAACGGGCATGTAAACATTCAAACATTTCAATTCTCTCTAGTTTCTCTTTTCATAGATAACCCAGAGAAGTATGTATTGAATGTACACATACATAAACATGGTTTCACTATCGTTGTCAAGATGCAGTTGATAATGGGTCACAAGGAATGAAGGGTCTCTGGGGATGGGTGAGATTTTTTTCAGTTAGTTCGGTTAAGTTCTGAACTTAATTCAGAAGAAGTGGTTCTCTTTCCACAAAAATGACAGTGAAAAATCAGAGAGTTACATAGAAGCTCCTATTTATCATCATCATCAGCAGCAGCATAAAGAGAAGGCACTGGTGTTGGCTACAGGCAGCTCTGTGGTTAGAGCAGGCATAGGAAGCAGTGCACCATAGTGCAATGAGCACAGGCCTTGGTTAAAGATACGCCTGTGTTTTTGAGTCTTGGATTTGCAAATTACTCACTTTGAAACCTTGGGATGATTATTTCACCTTTCTCCACCTCCATTTCTTCTGTAAAATGGGGCCCATAGTACTCATCTCAAGACTGTTATAAGGATTAAATGAGGTAAATTTCAAATGCCTACTACTGTGCCTAGCACATTGTAGGTGCCCAATACTGATGGTCACATGGAAACCAAGTTTGCAGAATTGGTGGGGGTTGCTGTGATTCAAGCCCTTGTATGGACCTGTGCAGTAGCTAGTAAGAACAGAAATAGCTAGGATGGTAGAGATGTAGTTGAAGAAAGCTCCATGTTTAAAGGATGCATTTTTAGCAACTACATAATAAGAGACAGTATTAGAAGTGACATGTCTCTTTCAGAGAATTCTCAAAGAAATAATGGGTCTGGTCTGAAGAGCCGTGGACTAGTGTGACAGGACTAAGGGGAGAAAGGTTGATGTAGAATAAGATGACAACAGAATAAGCAAAGCTGAACCGTGACTGGGCTTCAGGCTGATTTTGAGCTGTGCTATATCCATTGCAGAGGCACAATTTTGGTTCCCGTTGGCTATTGGCTATCCTCCAATCTTTCTTCTTGACTTGATAAGGCTGGTTCCTCTTCTGAAAACCTCAGCTCTGACAGCTTTTGAAATGTCCTAGTGTAACAGGTAAGTTAGTTGACAAAAACAGGAGCAAGGGCACACTCTCCCAGTTGAGCCCCTTAGTGGGTCTATCAGTAGCTGGGAAAGACCAATTCCTGGTTCAGCTCTTTCACCCATAAACGAGAATTCCTGGTGCCTCTCCTGGCTCTTCTTCCTGCTGCCTGCTGTAGAATGAGGAGGAGGGTGGGATTCAAACCAGCTTTATAAAAGTCAGTCCTCATATTTCTGGCTTCCTTGTTATCATAGTGATGGCTCCTTAGGGGAAGTGAGACATATGCTAAAAGTAACTAGTGTCCTTGGGGCTATCCCTGACTTTCTGTCTCCCAGTAAGATGGGGGAAGTGAACGTCTCCTTCTAAGGCATAGAAGCAAGAAAGCCTTCCCCTTCTTT
>NW_007791329.1:0-1872 GCF_000696425.1 Galeopterus variegatus
AATACGCCCTGCCTCTGCCCCAGGACTCATCACTGTTGACACACAGACCAAGAACTAGGACAGCAGGTGACTTGTAATCTCTAAATGAATTGCTCTATGAGAGGAAACAGGCTTCTGAATTCAGCGAAGGAAAGGAGGGAGGGAGGGAGAGATGGAGGAAGGACAGAAGGTCATAAAGGGTAGGACTCCAGGTTACATACTTTCTGTTACCACGGCAGGGTCATATTGCAATTAGAAAACAAGTCTGGACACACTTACCTATCAGTTCAGGAAAATAATTTAGAGCTACTTTTTATATACTGAAATATTATTGAAGTACAAAATGTTAACATTTTCATTGAAAGCAGAACTGACTAAGCAATTCACCTAGAGAAATAGCGCACAGTTACTTGATGAACTGACAAGGCAGTGTGAAGTAGGGACGTTGGCATAGACTGCAGTCGGGGGGGCCTTGGTTTCAGTCCAAGCTCTAAGGCTAAATAGCCATAGACTATTGGGGAAAAATGACTTAAACCCTCTAATCTTTAGCATCATAACCTGCAAGTGGAGGAGAAAGATACCTCACAGGTGTTGAAGGGTAAAATGAGACAGAGTAGCCTAGTACGTTGCCTGGCACTTAGAAAATGTTGAGTAAAGGTTAGCTTCAGCCCCTCTCCCTGTGCCTCAGTCTCCTAGAGTAGCATCTTTCCCCACCATGTGCATTCGGCAGTAAGGCTGACAACTACCGTCATTGAGGATTTTTCTATTGATCCCTCCCTTCTTCCCTGTGGTGTTAATTCAGTACTCACTTGATCACTGCTTTTCATTTCTAGAAACTGCCATGTTGTAGTGTACACACTGTTGACACAACACATCCAAACGGAGCTGTGTGAATTTTTACTGTGATAATTGTATTTCAGGATCTTATGGTGCATAGCGTTATGATTACTAACGTAATCTTGTGCAATTTGCTTAGTCCAGGATGTAGTGCATTCATAATATTTCCAGAGAGAGTGTCTAGAAAGTACAAGACTCTAGAGTCTTGCTTGAACTAGAGGCTATCTCAATATCAGCACTATTGATGTTTTGGGTGGGAAATTCTTTGCGGTTTTTTTTTTTTTTTGGCGGGGGGAGAGGATTTGGCTATCCTATGCATTATAGGATGTTTTGTAATATTCCTGCTAGATGCCAGTTACAGCAACCAAAAATGTCTCAAGACATTACTAAATGTCCCGGGGGCAGTCGGGGGACTGCGGGGGTGGGCAGAATCACCTCTGGTGGAAAATGACCGAACTACACTTACAATTTGTGATTCCGTGGAAATGGGTTCAGTAAATGGACTAAAGCATGAGAACATCCAGAAGTAAATGTGAAATAGAATTGAATTGAAATTTACCTGCATACAGGTGAATAAATAAAACATTTAAAGTACCAAAGAGAATTTGAGAAAGAAAAAGTGAAAAAGGAAAGGTGTGCACACTAACTGAAGACTTTGACACATAGATGATTGCTCAAATGCCAGGCAAGGTAGTAGAGGTTCAGTAATTGTCAAAGCCAAATAAGAACTGAAGTTTGTTCCTAAATTCTGTGATGTATGTGTTTAATCAAAACTGCTTTTGAGTGGAATACCAAGTTGCAGAGAGCATGTACTATAGGGGGGAGAACTCTGGGCTGGGCATCAGAGGGACCTGGGACACCACAATGGCTCAGCGTTGTTATCTCAAGAAAGTAACTTGCCTTTGCCCAGGAGCCAGGGGAGGTTAGAGTTCCCTCAAAGCTCTAGAATTTTCCCTAAAGTTCCTAAAAGTTCCAGCTCTAGAATTTTAAGAACACATATTTTATAGGGCCTCCCTATGAAGTGATAATGTTAATGCTCTTTTCTTTTTTTTTTTT
>NW_007791330.1:0-1872 GCF_000696425.1 Galeopterus variegatus
GCCTACCGTGTGCCAGGCACTGTGGTAGCTATAATGGATACCAAGTTTATGAGACACAATCGGCTATGATTTGAATGTGTCCTCGCAAATCTCACATATTGGAGTTGATCCTCATCGTAACAGTGTTAAGAAGGTGGGAAATCTGACTACGGTATTTGAAAGGTGGGGCCTTTAAGAGGTGACTGGATCGTTAGAACTTTGACCTCATGAATGGATTAATCCATTCACGGATTAATGGGTTAATGGCCAAATGGGTTATCATGGGTGTGGACGATGGCTTTATAAGGAGAGCACACGAAAATGCTCGTTAGAGAGTTCCCTCCAAGAAGAAGGCCCTCACCAGATGTGCCCCTTGGACCTTGGACTTCATATCCTCACAAACTGTAAGAAATAAACCTCTTTTCTTTATACATTACCCAGTTTCAGGTATTCTGAAATACTTGAATATACTGTCTCCATCCTCAAGAAGTACCCACATCACCAGCTCCTCCCTGCCCCCACACAGTGTCTTTCTTGTTCACTTCTCTTCCCCCATGGAACCTGCTCCAGGAAAGCACCTGATAAATTAAGCTATGCTGAGCTGTAGTCAGCTGCGTGGGCGTTTGTGACAGTGCCTGTCAATTGTCTCTCACCCTCCATTCTCTCTCTGTATTTTAGTAATGAACTCCATCCTCTCTCTACCCTCCCACCCTCCCCTGTCCCCAAGTGTTAGCTGGACACATGACCGCCCAGCCAGACACTGTATGTCCCCATGCACCTTGCAGCTACATATAGGTCATGTGATTGTGGCCAACAGAATATGAGTGGAGATAGTGCCGCAATTCCTGGGCCATCTCCTGGTTGACAGAGTCTGCGGAGCAGCTGCTAAAGCAGAACCATCCTACCCCCTCAAACCTTCCACCTGCTCAGACTTTTACATAAAAGATAAATTTCTACATTCTTTGATACATGGAAATTGGGCTTTTGCTGGAGCAGCCAAATCAATGTTTTAACTAAAACAGTAACTCTCCCTCCTTGAAGTTTAATAAGCAAATAAGCAAAATATCTTGAGTAGGAGCTTTATCAGAGTCCCTGAAATCCTAAACCAGAGGCCATCTCCAGAGCTGGGGACCCAGCATGTTTATAACAATGAACCCAGGGCCCTCTAATATCCCAATTCATTTATCACTATCACTTAATATGTCAGAACAGTATTGTATTTTACAGTATGGCATGTGTCTAAGGTCATATGGCTAGTGCAGCATTGATACTAATAGCCAAAGAAGTTCCATTCTTTAGCCAGTGGGTCTGTGTAGTTTGCTGTAAATCTATGAGATGCATTATCTAAGTAGTTATCTTCTCTCTGCTTACAGATGAGGCATAAAAGCTCATCAGGGCCTTTCCCAAGAGCCCAGGGCTAATAGAAACTCAGCCTCTCAGACTTCCCCATAAGAGCTCTTGACATTTCCTCAAACAACAAATGATTTTCTCTCCTTGGAGATTAGGATCCTCTGGCACGAACCAGAGTATACTATTAGAAAATCTTTTTTTCTTTAAATAGTTATAAAAAGGACAATTAAACCACAGAAATTTTAGCACCAAAAAAAGAAGGAAGTTGTACAAAGATCAACATACTGCAGGTAAGAGAATGTTTAAAAACTATCAGTAAGTCAGTGGTTATAGGTTCAAAATAGTTCCTGTAAATGTTCGATCACTGGAAAACTTTCAAAAAGCCAATGGTTTCTAGATTTTAAAAAAATAAATCAAATCATAATGCTTTTAAAAATGCTCACTTTTAATGACATCCCAGTTAATTGAACAAGATAACAGAGCCTCTCCCGCCATGCTGGCCTCACTTCCTGGAAATTTGTAAATACCAGACCATAGAGCTTG
>NW_007791331.1:0-1872 GCF_000696425.1 Galeopterus variegatus
ACTTCAGCAATGAGAGAGAAATAGTGTATTTCCCAGATAAACAAAAATTATGGGAGTTCACTACCACACAACCAGCACTGCAAGAAATTCTCAAGGGAGTCCTGCATCTGGAATCTAAAAAGTGATCATCACTATCACGAATACACAAGGAAGAACAAAACCTAGTGCTAAAACAAAAATGCAAATGAGAAAGAGAAAGAAACTAAATCTTAGCACCTCAAGAAAACCAACATTATTGAAGATGAATAATGAAAGGGGAAGAAAAGAACAAAAGACATTTAAAACATCTAAACAAAAAGCAATAAAATGCCAGAAGTAAGACAATACTTGTCAATAACAACCCTTTCTATTCTTAAAAAAAATGTAAATGGATTAAACTCCCCATTCAAGACACACAGACTGATTGATTGGTTTAAAAAGCTAGACCCAAGTATATGCTCTCTTCAAGATACTCATCTCACCTGTAAAGTCACACACAGACTAAAAACAAAAAGATGGAAAAAGATATACCACACAAATGGAAACCAAAAATGAGCAGGAGTAGCTATTCTTATGTCAGATAAAATAGTCTTTAAACCAAAAACTATAAAAAGAGACAAAGAAGGCCACTATATATGATAAAAGCATCTATCCAGGAAAAAAACATAACAATCATAAATATGTATGCACCCAACATTGGAGCACTCAAAATATAAAGCAAACACTGTTAGACTTAAAGAGATAGACCCAAAGAAAGAGATAGACCCCAATATGGTAATAATGGGGGACCTGAACACCCTTCTCTCAGCATTGGAAGATCATCTAGGCAACAGATAACAGAGAAACACAGAACTTAAACTACATTTTAGACCAATTTGACCTGGCAGATATCTACAGAATATTTCATCTAACCACTACATAACATATATTCTTCTCATCAGCACATGAAACATTCTGCAGGATAGACCACATGTTAGGTCACAAATCAAGGTCTCAGCAAATTTAAACAAATTGAAATCATTTCAAATAACTTTTCAGACCACAATGGATTAAAACTGGAAATCAATAACAAGAGAAACTCTGGAAACAATACAAATAAATGGAAATTAAACAACAGACTCCTGAACAACCTAGGCATCCAAGAAGAAATTAAACAGGAAATCCAAAAATTCTTGAAACTAATTAAAATAAAGACACATCTTACCAAAACCTGTGAGATACTGCAAAAGCAGTACTAACAGGGAAGTTTACTGAAATAAATGCTTACATCAAAAGAACAGAAAGACTTCAAATAAATGACCTAATGTTACAGCTCAAAGAACTAGAAAAACAAGAACAATCTAATCCCAAAATTAGTAGATGGAAAGAAATAATTAAGATCAGGGAAGAAGTAAATGAAATAAAGAACCCCCCCGCCAAATGATACAAAAGACTAATGAATAAAAAAATTGGGGTTTTTTGAGAAGATAAATAAAATAGACAAACAATTAGCTAAGCTAACTAAAAAAAGAAGAGAAAAGGCCCAAGAGAAAGAGAAAGAAATAAAACTCATCCAGATTGGGAAGGATGAAGTCAAACTGTCCCTGTTTGAAGATTACATGAGATCCTATATAGAGAGAAACCTAAATACTCTACCAAAAAGCTCTTAGAGTAATGTTTCAGGATACAAAATCAACATGCAAAAAGCAGTAGTGTTTTTATACTCAAATAACAAACTAGCAGGAAAATAAATCAAGAAAGCAAGCCAATTGGAAAACTAGCAGGAAAATAAATCAAGAAAGCAAGCCAATTAACAATACACAAACACACACACACACACACACACACCCTAAGAATCAGTTTAATCAAGGAGGTGAAAGTTCTCTACTACAAGAACTGCAAAACACTAGTAAA
>NW_007791332.1:0-432 GCF_000696425.1 Galeopterus variegatus
TTTCTTTTGCTGTGCATAAGGTTTTCAGTTTGATATAATCCCATCTGTTTATTTTTCCTTTGGTTGCCCCTGCTTTGGGGGTCTTATTCATGAAGTCTGTGTCCAGACCTATTTCCTGAAGCATCTCTCCTATGTTTTCTTTAAGAAGTTTTATTGTTTCAGGGTGTATATTTAATTCTTTAATCCATTTTGAGTTGACTTTAGTGTATGGTGAAAGGGATGGGTCTAGTTTCATTCTCCTGCATATTATATCCAGTTTTCCCAGCACCATTTGCTAAAGAGGCAGTCTCTTCCCCAGTGGATAGGCTTGGTGCCTTTGTCAAAGATCAGATGGCAGTAAGTGTGTGGGTTGATTTCTGGATTTTCTATTCTATTCCTTTGATCAGTGTGTCTGTTATTATGCCAGTACCATACTGTTTTGGTTATTATAGC
>NW_007791332.1:1386-1872 GCF_000696425.1 Galeopterus variegatus
CAATCTCCTTTATTGTTATTGGTCTGTTGAGATTTTCTACATCTTCATGGCTCAGTTTTGGGAGCTTGTTTGTCCAGAAATTTATCCATTTCCTCCAGATTTTCAAACTTGTTGGCATATACTTGTTTATAGTAGTCTCAAATGATTCCTTGTATTTTAGATGAATCAGTTGTAATATCACCTTTTTCATTTCTAGTTTTTGTTATTTGAATCTTCTCTCTTCTTTTTTTTTTTTTTTTGTTAGCCATGCTAATGGTTTGTCAATTTTATTTATCTTTTCAAATAACCAACGTTTTGATTCGTTGATCTTTTGTATTGTTTTTTTGGTTTCAATTTCATTAATTTCTACTCTGATCTTGATGATTTCTTTCCGTCTGCTAACTTTAGGTTTGGACTGTTCTTGTTTTTCNAACTTTAGGTTTGGATTGTTCTTGTTTTTCTAGATCTTTAAGGTGATGTGTTAGGTTGTTCACTTGCCATCTTTCC
>NW_007791333.1:0-1872 GCF_000696425.1 Galeopterus variegatus
TGAAATAACATAAGCCTACAGAAGTATAATCTGAATTAACAAAGCATTGTCTTGTGTGAAAAGCTATTAATGAAAATTAACTTCATGTTTGCATAAAAGTGACAAAAGTATGTTTTATAATATAAATAACTGAAATAAGTATGCCAAAAGTATAGACTATGGGAAGGCAGGAAACAAAATTAATGGAAGCAAAAATCTAAGGAATAGGAAAAGAAGAGAAATGGAAGTGAGATGAATTCCAAACAGTAGAAATTGTTCTCATTGTAAGAACCCAGAGACTTGAGGAAAGAGAAACAGTAGGATATACCAGATACAACAAAGAAATAACATTTTAGCCTATATAAAGAGCTGTTATAGATCAATATTTTTAAAAAGCAATGCTATTATAGATCAATATTTTAAAAAAGCAATGCTCCCATGGAATGTGTCAAAGACATGAAAAGAAAACTTAAAGGAACAGAACTTAAATGAGCATTAAATATATGAATAACTGTTTTGCCTTTATAAGAATAAATTAATCAAAGTGCCTTTTTTTGTTGTTCAATCAAAGTAGCAAACCTCTTAGAATGGTAAAACTTGATGCTTACTGGTGAATTACTGGTAAAGCCTGTGCTCTCACCAACTGCTGAAGTGATTGTGTATGTGCTCAAAGTGTGTGTGTTCGTACGTGCATATGTATATATACAATGAAAGTATATATACACATGCACGCACATACACCCACACACTTTGGACAGCAATTTGGAAATATCTATGGAGAACTGTTAAAAAGCTTGTACTCTCTAAGTATCTCCACTTATAAGAACATAATCAGATGCAAAAATTATATGTAAGGATGCTATTTTCAAGACTGATTTACAATACATAGAATCTGAAAATTATCTAAATATCCAAATAATAGATTGAATAGAAAAATTGTAACTTAGCTATGATCATCTGTATCATGGACTATCAGACAGCCAATAAATGTATTTCCTTGAATTTTTTAGAAATGATCATTGATTTCCAACTCCATGAAAACACAGCTAAAGAATAATATATACATGTAGCACAGAAAATTGTAGAATCCTTAATAGATACTATGCAGACTTGTCATAACCTTGATAAGAAAAAACTATATCTATTTGGGTCAAGACTAAGAAGATAGAGATGGAGAAGGGAGAGTACAGATTTGGGAAAGTGTATCTGTGTGCCAGGAAAGACGTGTGCCAAGAAAGAGTACTCCTAAGCTAGAGCTGTCATTTAAACACCTATATGACTGGATAAGAAAAATGTGGTATATATATACGATGGAATACTACTCATCCATAATAAATAATGAAATTCTGCCATTTGCAGTAAGATGGATGAGTCTGGAGAAAAATTATGTTAAGTGAAGTAAGTCAGACAAGGAAAGAGAAATATTGCATGCTCTCACTCAAAACTGGGTGGAAAGAGAGAGAGAAGAAGGGAGGGAGGGAGAGAAGGAAGGAAGGAAGGAAGGAAGACCAGTACATTGAAGGAAGTTCAATACATTGAACTTGCAGAGGGAGAGAATGGATACTAAAGATATAAAGATACTAAAGATGGAGAAAGGGAAGGAGGGAGCAGGTTTGGGGAGGGATAGTTTAGGTAAAGGGCATTAAAAAGTCATGATTTTTATAATGAATAAGCTAATAATAAAAAATAAAAATTTTTAAAAATAGATCAATATATTGGGCTATTTATTTAAAATTGGAGATTTTTTTTATTCTCAAGATATAATGAGAAGCAATGCAACCCTTGTGTTGAAAATATGAGCTTTGAGTTCATATGGTACTGGGACGAAGGCTTATACTATTTCCTGGTAGTTAACGACTTGGGGATGTTACTTAACCCTTCTAAGCCTGTGAT
>NW_007791334.1:0-1872 GCF_000696425.1 Galeopterus variegatus
CAAATGATGATCAAGAGAGCTTTAATTGGTTCCATGTAGACACATTCATCTGTGTCACCCATATACGTGAGCCTGTGTGTGTGTGCGCACACGCATATGACAGTTCTGATCTTATTTTCAGATTCCTTCTTGTTACCCCTCATGACACCATTTGCATAGGGATGGTCAACTCTGTATACACACGCATGTGAACCCCTTGAATTGTCCTCCTTCCTTTACCAGTTCATCTCTCTCTAAATATTTTCTTTTTGTGGGTATTCTAAAATTAAACTTCATTTTAGATTCTTGTAAACTTGATTTTTGAAAATAATTTGGGCCCCTGTCTCACGTGCCTATTCTGTTTACAATCTCTACACAATGAACTTTCTGATCTTCCACTAGTACAATTACTAGTTGTAAGCCATATGATCTTGTGTCCTTTGCTGCTCACTTTCCATCTCAGGTGCCCTCTGCAGCTAACCTTTCAAGAGAGGGCCTGCCGTAGTCATTAAAGGGTCTCCAAAGCTCTATTACAGAGTAATAACCTTGGCAGCACTGTGCCCAATACCAAACCCCTGTCCACAGCTAGTTACAGGATTTAGTCCTCTCTGGTACTCTGTCACCTGTAAAAGCTGGCCTTCAGTGACTTTCCTATTTTTAATTCCAGTATTATTTTCCTTTTCCCATTATTTCTCTTCCTCGCGGCCTCTCTACTGCCCTGTTTCAAGTCAAGCTCAGCCCAGCTTTGACTTTCTTCATTTAACTTCTCAATTCTCCTGACAGCTCATTTGTTTCCTTTGTTAAAGCTGCACTTTGCAGAATGTTCTCAGTCTGTAACTGGGGTTTTGGTTCATGCTCAGGCAAAAGTGTGTATTTTATTTCTAATTATAAAGTGCTAACTTGAAACAAAATATCTATTGTGCAGGAACTGCTGCTGTAAGCACTAGGGATGGAGCAGTGAACTACATCATCCCTGTCCTCGGTGGAGCTAACATCCTAGAGGCAAAGCAGGTTATAAATAAATGTGCATCCAATAGATATGAGGTAGTGATAGTGCTAAAGAAAAGTCAGCAGGGGGAGGAACTGAGGAGAGCAGGAGAGGTGAAGGAGCAATACTTTTGGAAGAGTCAGGAACACCTCTATAAGGATTTGACATTGAGCAGAGACAGGAAAGAATTGGGGGAGTAGACTCTGCAAAGACCTGGGGAAGTGTGTGACAGGCAGAGGAACTGACAAAGGCAAAGGCCTTGAGGTGGGAATGAGCATGGTCATTTCAAAGATGAACAAGAAGGCTACTGTGACCTGAGGAATGGAGCCAGAGGGGCATGGTAGAGAGCTGGAGAGGTAGGTCAGGGCCAGATCTCATACAGCTGGGGTAGAGATTTGAGGCAGCCACTAGAGAAGAGCAGAATGACATGGTCTGAATTATGTACTGATAGACTCTTCTGGATGCTGCATGGAGAATTGTTGGTGAGGGGGAGAGGGGAGCAAGTGGAAATGTGGAGACACCAATTAGGTGGCTATTGGAGTAAGAGCCAGAAAGAATTCAGAGGGTAGCAGTAGAGCATATCAGAAGCAGTCAAATTCAAGATATATTTTGCTGTAATGTGTGAGGAAGAGAGGAATTAAAAATGACTCCTACATTTCTGGACTGAGCAAGAGGAGAATTGAGAAGCCATTAATTATTTGTGGAAGCCTGGGGGGTGCATGTGTCTGTTTCGTGTGGTGGATAGGGAAGCAAGAGTTCTGATTAGTGTAATGAGATGCTGGACTTAGAAAATTTAAAAGAATAAAAAGACATTTTTAAATGTCTGTTTTAGTGCTCTAATTCAAAGGAAACTCACTATTAGCATTATGTTTTTTTCTTTCTGAATGTATGCACTTTGCATTTTT
>NW_007791335.1:0-1872 GCF_000696425.1 Galeopterus variegatus
AGTTTGCAGAGTCCCAACCCCAGCTCCATTTAGCAGCATATAGAAGGTAAGGGCGGGTCAACGAGCCGCACAAGGTGAGACACAAGGAGCACACTGCTGCTGGAACGCGACTCACCTGGGTTCCATCTCCCTCGGTGGCATCTGTCTCATTGTGCTCGTGACCCTCTGGGAGCTCCCCTAACCAAAGCGACTCATTTCTAGTGCTGACTCGCTCCTACATCCATAGTCCACTTCATGATCAGTGACAGTTCTTCCTTCCACATGCCGACCACCCACACGTGTGTTCTCTGACAGCCTGTTTGACCCTTGGCTTTGGAAAAGACTTACCAATTCAGTGGTAACTCCAGATGGCAAAATGACATCTGCCAACCAGGACATGAAGTATTTTCATTGCCGTACTGAGGGAACACCACTAGACTATTAACGTGACCTTTAGAGAATTCTCATATAATAACTTACTGAACTCCTCCACCAGAATGTCACATCGCACTCAATTATGGCTTCCCCTGGTCCTGCTGAGTCTCTGCCTCTTGGTCACTCTGGCCACAGAACACAGGCCACTCTGCAGCTAAGAGCAGAAATGTGCTGACCAGTCTTTGGCTCATGTGAGTGGGAGACGCCCCTGTGGTGGCCATCCAGGACACGTCCTGTGTTTGCTCATGCAGAAATGAGCCAACAGTCATAAGCCCAGTGACTTTCCAACTCCACCTGCCACTCATGTGCAGGAATCCCACCTTTCCCTGCTTCTAGCTCTGTCCCATGACTGTGTTCCAGCAGCCTGCCTTGGAGATCCAGACACCAAAGCCTCGAGTCAGGCGCTCCTCAGAGTACCACGGCCAGCCCAGAGCACTTGTGGAAACCCACCTGTAGCATCTGAAATGCCTCCCCAGGGTTACAGCTTTCCACCGGCCGCCCTGTCTCACCCGTGAGGGACACTGCAAGGGTAGTGTAGATAAAGTCAGTGGCCTTGTGTCTCCTCTGTCCCTGCACACCCTCTCTCCCGCTCGGCTCTGGGAACCGCTCACAGCACGCCTTCTGAACCTCTCACTCAGTGTTGCTTATTCACTGTTGTTGACCCTGAACTTTATATTCCATTTCTGTCTCTTGCTTTCTCCTCGAGACCCAGCCTCAGACCTTTCCTTGTGTCCATGCCTACCCTGTCCGGGACTAGCTCACCAGGACCGGTTTAGCTACATCAGAACCTTCTCTTTGGAACCCCCACCTCCAAGACCTGCAGTGACCCATTGCACTGGCACCACTCTGACCTGCCAAGCAACCCCTTCTTCAGGTGTGTCACTCCCTTATCTCAGATTCGCCCTGCATGACTCACACAGAGGTTTTCTCTGACTCTGTTCAAGGTCATTGCCAGAAGAGCTAAAAGAGTGATTTTTGAGGAGGAGGATCTGCTGGGCAGGGGAGAGGGCCATTTTCCCACAGTCAGTCTTCCTTCCTCCAGCAGGAGCCACAGGAGCTTCAGAAAACAGCCCAGCAAAGCCATGGCCCTCCCTGGCCTCCCACCCACAGCTCACCCCCGCAGCCAGCCACAGGCTCTGTAGGGTGCCACATGGAGCAAGAGCTGAGATTTGAGGGCACCAAGATCTGTTCCCCCAGCGTGTGTATTCTTCCTTCAAACTTCCAAGCACTTGTAGGAGCTGTAACAGTCAACAGACATGACTCTTGTTGGCTCCCTGGCTTTCTCTGGTGTCTCCACTAGAAGCAGCCATGTAAACTTCTCTGTGTTTTCTGGGAAAATGGGGGTGAGGACACTGTGCAGTTAGCGTATCATAGAAAGCTCCTTGCAACAAAGTCCTTTTAGAAGACTGTGCCAGGGCCGGCCCAGTGGCGCACTTGGTAGACTGTGGCGCTTGGGAG
>NW_007791336.1:0-1872 GCF_000696425.1 Galeopterus variegatus
CACACACACACACACAAGCACACTCTTCTCTCTAAGGTTGATGAAGACATAGCAGTTCTGAGAGTCACTGGAGCATGCTGGTCTTCCATAAACAATTGTTTCAGTAAATTGTAAAGTGTTCATCATTTTATGAGATAACATAGGAAATGAAGAAAATTAATTTGAAGAATGGAGAAAAACATAATGAGAAATGGAAAGGATTTTTGTTATGAATATGAAGTCAAGCCTAGATGGTAACTACAAAGGTCAAGAGAGAAATATAAAGAAGAAATTGTAGTTTGTGGGTAGTAAATTATGCTACAAATCCCCAAATCCTCTCTTTCTAATAAAACTCAAAAGAGATGCTCATAGAAGAGATAATAGTCTAAAAATTAGTACAATCATGTATATTCCCCATATTTGAACAGAGGGTATAAGATGAGCCTTGATCTGAACCTGCACAAGTTTTGGTTTAGATGACAGAGTATCAGAGAACACTTAAAGCCAGAGGAAATATTCAAGCCATTTTGCTCGACTCTCTCATTTTAAAAATGAGGAGGCTGAAGCCATGAGAGGTTAAGGGACTTGCCCAAGGTCATGGAGCTGGGTGGCAGTAGTGCTGGGACTAGAACACAAGCCTGCTGACTGGCATTCCAGCACTGTTTCCCAGCCAGTCCTGCATTCCCCTCCCCAGCACTGAAAACTCACAAGCCTGTTCCCTGGTTGACACCAGTTACTATTTATTTCGTATGAAAAAAATTGGCAAGTTTTTGGAAGAAAACTAGAATCTCTTGAGGGCCTGGACCATAATACAAAGTAGAAATCTTGCAGCACTTTATAAGACAGGTGTCACAATGACACTATCAGAGAGGGGACAAAACTCCTCCAAGGCATCTCTCATTGTCCCCTTGCAGAAGACAGGCACCAATGTTTCACATGTGAGAGTTGCCTCCAGCCACAGCACTTTGATTTTCTGCCCCTTGAGAACCTTTTCTGAACTGACGACTGCTCTTTAAAATCCCTCTCATAGGCGGGTAGTCTGCTTCTCTTTTGCAGTCTCATTAGTGACACTGGTACCATTTGCCCTAGCTCTCTCCTTGTGTTCCTGATATTCTTAGCATAGGATTTTTCTTAAATGCCCTTTCTCCATTTGACGGTGGCCAAACTGAACAATCAATTAACATAAATATAAAGAATTGGGCCTATTAGTCATTCCCTCGCTTTATGGCTTAAGGGCTGAAACCATCCAATAGTCCTGATATCCACCTTGGCAAAATGTTTCTCTGGCCTAACACTGATCACAAATTTCATTCATTATCTACTTTGGAGCAAATCTCATTAGATATCAATGCATAAGAAATGATCACACACTCATAAACAAAAATGCACGAGCCAAGTTAATTCCTTTTAAAATGAAAAAATATTTTTTTTTGCTGATACCAGTCCTCTCATACAGTGCAATTAGAAATGTAAACTGGCTGGCCGGCCCGGTGGCGCACTGCAGAGTGCGCCGCTTGGGAGCACGGCGGCGCTCCCGTCGAGGGTTCAGATCCCATGTGGAGACCGGTTCGCGCTCACTGGCTGAGCGCAGTGCAGGCGCAACACCGAGGGTTGCGATCCCGTTGCCAGTCAGTAAAAAAGACAAAAAGGAAGAAATGTAAACTGGCAGTCTTTAAGTAGAGTGGGGAGGCCACTTAGCCAGACCCATCAAAAGTGTTGAATTTTTGCAGACTCTTTGATAGAAAATTTTCAATTCTAGTAATTTGTTCTAAGCAAATAATCAATGCATCACAGTTTGAAAGTTTGGAACATCATTAAAACAAAATAGTATTGGTTATTTAAAATGATATCGTATGTGCTGATAATAGCAAGGTCTAGGATGTGATCCCTGAA
>NW_007791337.1:0-1872 GCF_000696425.1 Galeopterus variegatus
CCTGTTCATCAAATTACTTTAGATACCTGACAGAAGAAATATCTTAAGAGTCCTGCAAAGATCATAAAGAGTTATAATTAAAACTAGGACACATGTCAATAGTACTATCCTACTTTACATTGGTTACATTATTATATCTGGAGTTTTAAGTTCAGTTCTAAAAATAATATTTTAAGAGGAATATAGATAAATTGGAGTGTGTCAAGGAATACAGCCTGGACAGCATAGGAACACCAATCAAAGTCAGATAACTGTCAACTGAAACAAATGTAGATTTGCATCCTGGAGAAGATGGGAAGAGACCCAATAGCTTGCTTTCAAATATCTCAACAACTGCTACATGGAAAAGGGATTATAATGATTCTGTGTGGTGTTACTAGGGATATGAAAGTTTATTGTTTAGAAGTTAGATCTCTGCTTAATATGATTAAAAACTTCCAAACAAACACAGACACAAATGGAATGGCCCAACTCTTTAATTCAATAATTCACTCAACGTCAAACATGAAATGAGCACTTCCTACCTGCTAGGAACTATGCTAAACCCTGGGGATATTAAGACAAGTAAGACAAGGTCCCAAACATCAAGAAGCTCTAAGTCTAGAAAGGGAGACATCTACATAAATTAGTAAATGTAAGAATAAACTTATATATGAGGGTACATCAAAAAGTTTATACAGGGCTAGCTGGTTAGCACAATTGGTTAGAGCTGTGTTGTAACACCAAGGTCAAGGGTTTGGATCTCCATACCAGCCAGCTGCCACCCCCCCAAAAAAAAAGCTCATGAAAAGAGCTGTACTATCTTTTAATTCTATTTTTCCATGAACTTTTTAAAGTACGCTTTTACATCACTTGCTATAAAAACAGAGGTGTCGTTGATCACAGCAAATGATTTCTCCAGCAGTTTTAAACAACAGAAGCACATAAGCAAGGATCTCTTTTAAATACAATTTAAAAGTCATAATGCTGTTAGCAAAATATGACTTGATATTGAGAAAGGTATGTCGTAATGGTGGAGTCTGAGGCTGTGAAAAACTAACTGCTCAGTTATATGACAGCAGCCAATCTACACAATACTGTCAGAGTGGCATTAATCAGGCTAGAATAATTGTCAGCAGCTAATTCAATGTAAAATCTAATAAATTTCAAGAAATAAAGTTCATTATTATTAACAGAAGATACCTCAGAAGTATAAGACGAAAGAGAAATGTGAAAAGGAGCTGCCAGCATGAGCTTTTCTTTGCTTTTCCTCAGACTGTTATAACATATCCTGATAAATGATTTGCCAAACCTTTACTTTCAGATCAGTAAAGATTTCTTTGTAAATACAATCTCATATATTACTGCATATTTTTTGCAGTTTACAGGATATATTTTACAAATTCCAATTCTTAGTGTGAGAATGGAAAAATACAACACGCGTTGGTTTGCATCATTAAATATTAAGGGATTTACGTAATGAGTTTTTAAGTCTTTTTTGTTAGTCACTTGTTTATCAATAAAAATGATTAATATATTTTAACTGACTCACATTGTTTATATTAAATAAAATGTTCTCCTAAGACAATGCACTTTAATTTTTATAAGGGAAATTCTTATTGATCTGGATACTCAAAAATGTATCCTTTTTATTATTTACATTTTTATAGATATATCACTTTTTAAACTTGTCTATTTCTTACCAAACTCACCAATATATCTTTATCAAAACACTGTGCTCATTTGGAGTTAGGATATCTAAACTCAGAAAATATTGTTATTCTACAAGTTAAAACCCCAAGAATTGAAATAAACAACCATCGGGCCGGCCCGTGGCTCACTCGGGAGAGTGCGGTGCTGATAGCACCAGGGCCCCGGGTTCGGATCCCATAT
>NW_007791338.1:0-259 GCF_000696425.1 Galeopterus variegatus
TGGTTTGTAGTTCTCATTATAGAGATTTTTCACATCCTTGGTTAACTCTATTCCTAAGTATCTTATTTTTTTGGTAGCTATTGTAAATGGGCAAGCTTTCTTGTTTTCTCTTTCTGCATGTTCACTATTGGAGAATAGAAATGGTACTGATTTTTGTGTGTTGATTTTGTATCCTGCTACTTTGCTGAAATCATTTATCAACTCCGAGAGTTTTTTTGTAGAGGCTTTAGGCTGTTCGATATATACGATCATGTCATCT
>NW_007791338.1:1259-1872 GCF_000696425.1 Galeopterus variegatus
GGCTTTAGGCTGTTCGATATATACGATCATGTCATCTGCAAAGAGGGACAGTTTGACTTCAACTTTTCTAATCTGGATGCCCTTTATTTCCTTCTCTTCTCTGATTGCTCTAGCTGGTACTTCCAACACTGTGTTGAATAGGAATGGTGAGAGTGGGCATCCTTGTCTGGTTCCTGTTCTTAAAGGAAAAGCTTTCAGCTTTTCCCCATTCAGGATGATATTGGCAGTGGGTTTATCATATACGGCTTTAATTATGTTGAGACACTTTCCATCTATACCTAACTTATAGAGGGTCATTGTCATTAATGAATGTTGAATTTTATGAAATGCTTTTTCAGCATCTGTAGAGATGATCATAGGGTCCTTGTGTTTCATTTTATTAATATGGTGTTTCATATTTATTGATTTGCATATGTTGAACCAACCTTGCATCCCTGGGATGAATCTCACTTGACTGTGGTGTATAATATTACATATGTGTTGCTGTATTCTGTTAGCTGGTATTTTATTGAGGATTTTTGCATCTATATTCATCAAGGATATCGGCCTGTATTTTCTTTTTTAGTTGTATCTTTACCTGGTTTTGGTATCAGGATGATGTTTGCTTCATAGA
>NW_007791339.1:0-1871 GCF_000696425.1 Galeopterus variegatus
GTGGAAGTGTCATTCTGTAGTCTCTCCTCTTCCAGTCTAAGTCAGGTAGCAGTTCATGAATCTCCCAGTTTCCAAAAGGCTCATGTCAAGCTCTCAAAGTGTTCTCTCAAAGCCCTCTATGCTTGGCTTAAGGTGAGAGGAAAGGGAGGAGGGGAAGAAGCCAGCAGTCCTTTGATAACTCCAAAGATGCTGTCCAAAATATTAATGAGGTCCTGTAACTAGGGGCAAGACTGCCTGACCTGTTATCCCAGCTTCTCCACTTAGGTTTCTCTGTTACATTAGGTAGGTACTTAATTTGCCTTAGTTTTCTCATCTGTCTATATTATCAGATTCTTATGAGTATTAAATAGGTTAATAAATGTTATACTCTTGGAAAGGCATTTAGCACAAAGTATATACACAATAAATTATAGGTTAAAAAGAAACTCTCTCCTTAAAGAAAATCTCTACCAATTCTAAAATAAATAATCTATAGCATTTTTTATATACCCTCAAATTGGCTGAAAAGTTAAGAATTACCAAGCTAGATTGATACTCCTCAGCAAGACTTGAATATATTGTCTGGCACACATTGATTTGAGGTCTCTTCTGCAAACCTGGGGTAACAAAAAAAATTCTTGGTTAGAGTTCAGTGTTATAACACCAAGGTCAAGGGTTCTGATCCCATACTGTCCAACCACACACACACACACACACACAATCATTTTATATACTTATTCTGCTATCAGAATAGTCAATACTTTTTAAATCCTCACAATAATCTTGTGAGATGGGTACTCTTATTATTATTATCCCTTCTTCCAGTAAGGATAGTGAGGCACAGTGAGGTAAAGTAACTTGCCCAAGGCCACATGTTTAGTGAGTGAGTTAGAACTGGAACCCAAGTGGTTTGATTCCCATGACTGACCTTAACCACTAAGTAATGCTACCTCTCAAAAGAAATGTACACACGTTCTCTTGCACACATACACACACGCATACATGTGTGCGTGCACACATGCACACACACACACACACATACTGAACATGTTTTAGTGAATAGATGTAGAAAATGAAAGATGACTGAAGTTTCAAGTCATATAAGCAACAGCGAAGGTGATGCCATGAACCAAAAATAAAAATTATTTGGTAAATATAGTTTGAGCTATGCTGAGAAGGACATGAATGAACATTAATTTGTTGCAAAATCAACTCAAAAGAAATTAAAAACTAGGAGTGGAGACATGAGAACATCAGCATAGAGATGGGTTTGATGAGATGATCAAGTAGAAGTCTCTAAAGGGGAAAGGCAAGAGGACTGTGAGCAGAAACTTCTTAAATTCCCTACATTTTAGAGGAATATATAGGAAGGTAAACCAGTGAATGAGACCGAGACTTACTACTTAGAGCAGAGGTTGCAAACTGACAGCCTGTATTGCTAAATTTGACTTGCACATGTGCTTGGAATGGCAGGCAAATTCCTTTTAAAATAGGTGATTCAATTAAATTTTTAAAAATCAGAAGATTTTTAAAATGTAGAACACTGGGCTTCATATTCCTGTTTGGGAGCAAATGACTACATTAGTGAATTCATACCTCTTAAAGGGGGCAGGGGCTTTTTAGGGGGTCCTGGTCCCTACCACTCCCTGGCGTTTCACCTGCTGACTCCTGTGTGTTACCTGCCTGGCCTTATGGGGCTTATGTTTGTGACTTCTGCTTTACAAAGGTGGAGAAGGAAACAGAAGAACTCAGATATCATTCCAGCGAAGAATGACTTTCAAGAAGAAAGGATAATAACTGTTTCAAATGCTGCTTATAAGAAGAAAAAATGTATAATAAGTGAAGAATTTGAGATTTAGGGCTTGGCGATTTTTTGAAAAAAAAAAAAAAAA
>NW_007791340.1:0-1871 GCF_000696425.1 Galeopterus variegatus
TCTTTCTCTCTTAGCTCCCACTTATGAGTGAGCACATGCAGTATTTTTCCCTCTGTGCCTGCTTTATTTCACTCAACATAACTTTCTCCAAGTTCATGTGTAAAGGCCAAGAAAAAAAGCATTCTCAAATATACCGACACTCTGAAAATCTGCTCAGAAAATCATGTTTTGGTTAAATAAACAAACACTTATCTGAAAACCAAGACATGAATCAAAATTAAGGGTAAAAGAATTTAGAAATCATGGCATAAGATAGTATCTTCCCATAACCAGTGTACTGAATTCTCGTAGGATCATGTGTAGTCACATGGATTCTATACTTCAACTTAAAATCTGGCTTTAGCTCACTGTTCCTTTTCTGGGTATTCTACTTTCCCAGGATCCAAACCATTTGTTTCCTAGGGTATAAACTTGAACTCGCTCATAGTTCAAATGAAATGAGCTTTCAAATAGAAGCTTGTTCTATGATTATCAAAAAAACAATCGCCAGTTTGTTCTGTCCTGCACTTACAATGACTAAACATTTTATTTGGTTTGTACCCAGAGACCAAATAAACAAGAGAATAACAAAAAGACAACGTAATGGCTATTTTCATTTTCGTAGAACTTAAATAATGCTTTTTCTCCTTTTTAACAACTCACATTGAATTACCTAAATCATGACTTTCCCCTTCACAAAGCTCCTCTTTATATCACAGGAAAAACCTCTTTGTGTTCCTATGAAGCTGTATGATTTAGCTAACAGAAAAAAATATATACCCGGAAAATAGATTGTAGGAAAAAAACACTAAAATTTAGCAGAGATTATCTCTGGGTAGTGGAACACTAGATGATTGTCATTTTTTTGTGATAGTGTTCTGTATTTTCCAAATTGTCTATAATTAATCATAACTAGTTGCAATTTTAAAGAAAACACATTAAAAATAAGCCTACATAATTTTAGATAAAAATAGGAAAAAATTATGTTAAAGTTATAAATGAAAGCAAGGTCTAGAGAAAGTAACACAGAACTTTAGGAATATTTGCCTCTAGGGAGGCATTAGACTGAGAATAAATTTTTCTCTTTTTTTTTCCAAAGAGGACATTTTGTACTTGTAAAAGAGAAAATACAATTTATTTAAACTTCTTTTAACAAACATACATACAAAAATAAATGTCCCCTTTAAATTTGCCTTCAATGACACAATCTTTTTTTGAGGGGCAGGGAGGGACTGGACCATAACACCTTTAAAGAGTCAAGAAGAAAGAGGCAGCCTGCTGTATCATAGGAGCAGCTTTAGAAAACTTTGGTCTCAGGCTTAGAAAGTGAAGACTTGATTAAGAAAAGCAGAAGCCCAGGTACCAGTTTTATCACAGATTTACTACTGTAATGAAGGGGCACGTATTAGTCCGTTTCTGCTGCTTGTACCAGAACACCTGAAACCGGGCAATTTATAAAGAAATGAAATTTATTTCTTACAGTTTGGAAGCAGGGAGCACATCTGGTGAGGATTTTCTTGGTCGGTGGTGATTATAGTGACGCAGGGTGTCACATGGCCACATGGCAAGAATGGGCTGAGCAAGAGTATTAACCTTCTCATTGGCTTTCCTCATAAAGCCATCAAAGTCATACCCATTTCTCCATGAACAGATTAATCCATTCATGAAGGCACAGTCCCCACAATCTAATCACCTCTTACAGGCCCTATTTTTCAAATACCATAATTGGATTTCTCACCCTTGTAATACTGTCACAATGAAGATCAATATGTGAATTTCTGGTGGCCACATTTGACCCATAGCAGGACAGCTATCTGAATTTGAAATCTGAAAATGCCTCTTGGATGGCAGCTCAATTGTCATCTTTGCCAGGAAGTACTCTGACAAACACG
>NW_007791341.1:0-1871 GCF_000696425.1 Galeopterus variegatus
CCCCCACCATGGTAGTTGAAAATATGTCCACAAATTCTTTGATACTTTCCCCTTCAAGAGTTGGAACTTAATTCCCTTCCTGAGAGTGGGCTAAACTTCAGTAAATTGTTTCCAAAGAACAGAATACAGTGGAAATTAACAGTATACAACTTCTAAGACTATAACATAAAAGGCTTTGTGGCTCCTCCTTGTTCTCTCTGGGATGACTTGCTCTGGAGAAAACCAGCTGTCATATCGTGAAGACATGCAAAAGTTGTCTGATTGTGAGATCCATAGAGTGAGGAACTGAAATCTCCTGCCAATAGCCAGCAAAGATCTGAAGCCTTTGCCAAAAACCACGTAACTGAACCAGCTGGAAAGTGAATTCTCTAGCCCTAGTCAATCCTTCAGATTACTGCAGTCCCCGCCATTAGCTTGACTGCAACCTTATGAAAGACTATGAGAACCACCCAACTAAGCCATTCTCAAATTATTTTTTTTTTACTTTCTGTATTTAGTTATATACCATTCTCAAATTCTTGACCCTCAGAAACTGTGAGAAAATAAATGTTTTAAGCTGCCAAATTTTGGGATCATTTGTTATACAGCAGCAAATAACTAATGCACTTTCCATTTTAAAGAAGATTTAAACATTTTAAAAAATCATATGGAATAAGTGGTGGAACTAAGGTCAGGAAAATAAAAGGGAAAAATGGTTTTTTAAAAGTTACTTTAGAAATAAGCAAAAATAATAGGAAAAATAGGCTTTAACCACAAAAAAGGGAAATTCTTTGCAAATTCTGCATGACAGACAAAAATATGATTTAATGTCTGCAAAAAACAATAAAAAACTTCAAGCACTAGTATTATTAGAAAAGAACTTCTCTTTCACCAAATAAAGTAATCCAGGATATTATCCTATTCTCTATATAATGATAATGTGATGAAGGAGAGAGGGACACACACAGAACGAAATGGAGATATATGTCTTACATGACCATGCAAGCATACAGCACTATAGACTAGCCAAGGAGCAGTACACATTGCCCTAAGGAGGTTATTTGGTGGAAACCTGGGTACAGGTAAAAGAGTGAACACAGAGAAAGATAGGATTTGGGGTTTTCTGTAAGCATGTAAATCCCCAGCATGCATGTTAGAGAACATACAGGATACCACAAAACTAAGAAAAAAATGTCTTAAAAACTAAAGATTCAAAAGAAGGAATGAAAGCTATAAATAAGACGAAAAAAGGGAGGGAGACTTGAAATAGAATCAACTAATTTCTAGAAGTGAAAAAATATGGTCACCAGCAATTACAATCTAATTGATGTACTAATCACAGCTGTAAAATCAATGAACTAGAAGATAGATGTGCATATGTTCTGTGGTATACCGAGGGATAAAAAAGTGGAAAATAGGAAATTGAGAAGATCTAATGTACATCTAACTGAAATTCCAGAGGAGAGATCAGAGAGATTGGGGATGAAAATACTTGAAGAGATAAGTGATATGACGAAAGAGCTAAATTCTCTGAGATAAGCATCTTAACTTTTAAGCAGGAAAAGTAAAAATAAACCCACACTTAAATACTGGAAAGACCAGAACTGGTGAGAAACAACTTAAAAGCAATTAGAGAGAAAAGAAAATTAAACTGACATCAGGTCCCAACAACTATAGAAGCTAGAAGATAACGGTCCTACATTTTCAGAATGCTGAAAAAAAAACACGTCAACCTAGAAAATATCTATCTATACGCACTAAAATATCTGTCTACACCCAGGTAAGAGTGAGGGTCAAACACTGACAGTTTACCATTAAGAAGACCTTGCTGTGGGCCGGCCCAGTGGCGCACTGCTACAGTGTGCCGCTTGGGAAGTGTGGTGGCGCTCCCG
>NW_007791342.1:0-1871 GCF_000696425.1 Galeopterus variegatus
CCCAAGTTGCAGAGCTATGGGGCTACTGCTTTTGCTCCCCTGAAATCTTTTGGAAGATTTCAAGACGTGAGGCACTAAGAGGCAAAGTGTTTGGCGGAGGAATACAGTTAGGAGAGTAGCAGAGGGACACGTACTGATGTCTCCTGGACATGCCTGTCAAGATCTCACCAGAATCCCTGCTTCTTTAAGGCAAAGCATTATTAGGTTATACCATAGGATCAAACAAGTTACTCGAACTTTAACCTGCACAACAGTGATTGTTCATCTGACATTTAATGTGATGCTCTTCAATAATGGTAATACATTAAGTTCATTCACTTAACTAGTATTTCTTAAATACTAACTACGTGTCCGTCACATATTAGGCACTGGGAACTCAAAATAAATGAGATATGGTGCCTGACTGAGGAGCTGAGTCTCAAGAAGACACAAAAATTAACGAACACTGTCCTTGAAAGGGCAGAGAGAGAAGCACAGTAGTGTAGTAGCCCAGCAAAAGATATAGTTAATGTCAATTAACCATAATTTCATTTTTAGGCCTTTTTATACCACATTCCCTAGCATAGTAGTGGGCACGTATGGGCACGTGAAAAATGTGTTTGGATGGATGGATGAACAGGTGAGTGGATGGGAAGAGATAGAGAGTGAGTGATGAGTAAATACATTAAAAATAAATCGACAGCTGAGAAAAAAACTCTTGACGGGTTGGTGTTCTTATTTTAGGTTTGGGAAATCTGGTCAGGATTGCTGGAAAATGCAATAGAACTCATTGCCATATTTGAATATTCAGAAGGGCTGAATAGAATACTATAGGTGATAAAATTAAAAGTTAGAGAGCCAGTTAATTGTTTCTTTCTGAGTATATAGACCCAGTTAACTTTAAATCATTTGTTTATTTATTTATGCTCACCCTCAGCTCAAGCATCATATTTTGAGAGAGAACTTTCCAGGCTCCCAAACCCACCCACAGTCTAGACCAGGGCATATGCTAAGCAATCTCACCAAGCCATGTGCTGTTACTCTATCACGTTGGTCTCAGCTTGTTCTTATATACACCATAATTGTGTGACTTGTTTTTACATTTATGCTCGTGTCCCCTAGTAGAATGTAAGACTGTTCTGTAGCATCTCTGATCTGGGCCTGAGTTTTTTCATCAAACTGCACCCCATGCAATTCTGCATTCGTGACCAGTCTCCTCTGAGTGGTCCTGTGCTGACTGGGGGGCAAGTCGGCTGTCCTTTCTGTGTCCCAGTCTTCTCCCAGTGTTCCCATCTTGCCCACTGCCCATGCTCCAAACACTTCCCATGGGATGGGTCCTGTGCTGGTCCCTTGCAATGACTCACTGGCCTCTGCCATATTTGAATATTCAGAAGGGCTGAATAGAATACTATAGGTGATAAAATTAAAAGTTAGAGAGCCAGTTAATTGTTTCTTTCTGAGTATATAGACCCAGTTAACTTTAAATCATTTGTTTATTTATTTATGCTCACCCTCAGCTCAAGCATCATATTTTGAGAGAGAACTTTCCAGGCTCCCAAACCCACCCACAGTCTAGACCACCAGGGCATATGCTAAACAATCTCACCAAGCCATGTGCTGTTACTCTATCACGTTGGTCTCAGCTTGTTCTTATATACACCATAATTGTGTGACTTGTTTTTACATTTATGCTCGTGTCCCCTAGTAGAATGTAAGACCAACTAGGAGGTAGGGTGCCATCTGTTTTTACTTCCTGGTGAAGCTTCAAACACCTAAGACAGCGCTTAGCATGTAGAGGGTGCTGCTTAGCATGTAGAGGGTGCTACGTAAATGTTGTGTCACTAAAGAGAAGCACACCTATCTTGCCACCCAAGGTATGAGAGTATGCAAAA
>NW_007791343.1:0-1871 GCF_000696425.1 Galeopterus variegatus
TAGCTTTATAATGTTCATAAGGTTGCTAAGACGATATAATGAAATGTGAGGAATTCTTCAAAAAGTATTAAGTGCGCTCCAACCAATATGCTTCCAGGTCTCAAATGCTGCAGCCAAAGTGTTGTGCAGGGCTGCAGTCTCCTCTGAGGCTTGACCAGGGGAGTAGACACTGCCGAGCTAGTGTGGTTGTCAGCAGCATTCAGTTTCTCGTGGGATGTCAGACTGACGGCCTCAGTTTCATACTGGCTGTCAGTCAGACGTTGCCCTCAATTATTTGTCAGGTGGGCTTCCCCAACATGGCCATGTGCTTCCTCAAAGCCAGCAAGGGAGAGACTCTCTCAGAAAGGTGTTGCAACCCATAAGTAAATAAGTAAATAAGATTTACTTATTTCCAATGTAATGTCATTATGTACATGTAATGACATGTATCCATCACTTCTACCACAAGCAAGTCTCAGGTCTGCCCACACTCAAGGGGGGGATCACATGAAGGTGAGAATAGCAGGAGTCAGACACTATGGGTTTTATTTGCCACAAAAGGAAAGGAGCCAATACAGGAAGGCTAATGAGCAGGATACCGCTGTCATATCAGTCCTGCTGGGACCTTCTGGGCAATGGTGCCAAATGCACCCTAGAACTGTCCCACTCAAGGGGCAAGAAAGTAGAGCATTGCATCAGTCAGGAATCATCAAGGAAACAGAAAAAATGGTGTGTGTGTGTGTGTGTGTGTGTGTGTGTGTGTGTGTGTGTGTGTATACACACATACAGAGAGAGAGAGAGAGAGAGAGAGAGAGAGAGAGAGAGAGAGATTTATTAAGGAACTGGCTTATTGTGGAGACCGGCAAATCCAAAGTCTGCAGGCAAGCTGGCCGGCTGTGAACTCAGACAGGAGTTGGTGCTGTGGTTCTGAGGTAGAATTTCTTCTTCTCTGAGGAACTTCAGTTTTTGCTCTTTAGGTCTTCAACTGATTGGATGAGTCTCACCATATTTTTGAAAGTAATCTCTTTTACTTAAAGTTAACCACATCTACAAAATATCTTCACAGTACCACCTAGATTAGTGTTTGGTTAAATGCTGGTACTACAGCCTAGCCAAGCTCACACGTAAAACTATTAGTTTCCTAGGGCTGCCTTAATAAAGTAGCACAAAATGAGTGGCTTAAAACAGGAGAAATTTATTCTCCTACAGTTCTAGAGCCTAGAAGTTTGAAATCAAGAGGTTGGCAGGGCCACGTTTCCTCCAAAGCCTTTAGAGGAAGATCCTTCCTGCCTCTTCCAGCTCCCGGTAGCCCCACGCATTCCTTGGCTTGCGGCAGCTGGCTCCAGTCTCTCTACCTCTGTTTTCCCCATGTCTGTTTGTGTCTAGATTTTCCTCTTCTTGTAGAGATACCAGTCATATTAGATTAAAGCCCATGCTTTATATGTATGACCTTATCTTAAAATGATTACATCTGCAAAGACCCTATTTCCAAATAAAGTAACATTCACAAGTGCCAAGGCACTTCACCATATCTTTTTTTGGGGACACCATTCAACACATAACACTGACTTTGACAGGTTTTTATACATCATCTCCTGTTTTTGCATTGGTTGAGGGCTGCTCCCAGGGCTGTTAACTCTCCAGCAATCCAGCCTGCCTTGTGAGTGGGCCAAACACACTGATGCCAGGAAAAAAAGGGGGGGGGGCAGAGTTGGGGATGGAGATGGGGCACGAACACCATTCTTTGACATGGAAAATACCAACCAGGAGCCTTCAGAGGTGACATTTATCTAAGAATTCACACTGTGTCCACAGTGAATTCATTCATCCATCTCACAGGTCCTAAACCAGGGTGAAGAATGCCTTATACTGATAGTTCTGAAACTTAAATG
>NW_007791344.1:0-1871 GCF_000696425.1 Galeopterus variegatus
TTGATCTGTGTCTGTCCATCTATCTATCTATCATCTATTGGTCCTGTCTCTGTGGAGAATCCTGACTAGACTAACACAAGCAGTATACTAGAATCAGCTTGGGATCTTTGCCTGTTACTGCTGCCCAGGCACCTTCCATTTTAATATGGATTTGGTTCAAGAAGACCAACTCTCTCTTTTCTCATAATAGAGAACATAACAGACATCCACAATTTAACAGCTACTTAAAAAGACTTTCTGTGGAAGATAATGTAAAGAAAGCCCTTTCATCATCTCCAACTACTTGTAGCCTAACTTTTCTTTTCCTTTCAAAGAAACCTCCCAAGAAGCTTGTCCTGAGCCCCTAGCATTTCTGAAGCACATTCATTGACTGCAGAGACTCAGGATTGAGGATCAGAGGGCAGCCCTTGAAGGTCACATAGTTCAGCCACCCCCACAAACTCTCGCTTCTGAGCTTCCTCTGGATTATGTCACTTCCCTGAGCTCCCCATGGAATGAGACATTTAAATTACAATAACTCATTCAGAAACACACAGCAGCTGCCAATTAGACCTTGTCTCAAGATTTCTGTTTGAGAGAGTGTCCTGGTTGTTTGGTTCACTCCAGAAAATTATTATAGATGATGTAGTTAGGTCATGTGATACATGGTTAAAAAATAAACAACCCTCTTGTTGACACTTGACCTACAACTTAGAGAGAGACTTTAGTTTATGTGATGAAATATTGGGCTCTTAGGAAATGTCACTAGCTTTGTTTTTCTTAGCATGGAAAGCCAATTTGTATTTTCATATTAGGCTGGATCTCAACTGGGTGAGACTTATGGTATCTCAGTAAATCTGGACCATTTAAAAGTTGCTTTCTGCTCAGCAAGAATAAATTACAAAAGCTTCTTGAAAGGAGAGACTTTAGGAGCCATTCTCTATCCTTTCTAATGCTCTCCCTGGCTGCTGGGTTGCTGACCTGGGGCTTTTTTACCTGGTGGTCGGATGAGTCATGCCATTCAAAAAAGAGAAGATAACAAAGATATTTGGGTGCTTAGGTATAGAGGCAATTAAGTACCTGCTGGGTGGGCTCTTTTCCTGTAAGGCTGAGATGCTGATTTAGATAACGGTGGATTCTCTCTGTGGTGCCTATGAATATTCTCAAAATGGAGTAGGTAGGAAATGTGAAGCCAGGCTCAGAACAGACAGCACACTGAGTCTTAGTCTTCAAGTATTTTAGACTCTTTGACAGATCTCCAAGAAGGTTACCTTTCTCTTTTCCAAAATTTCAGCTATAAAACTAACTTGGAAGAACAATCTGGACACAAGCAAACTTGATCCTAGTGGGAATTGTGTCTGGTGGTAGGCCGTAGTACAACTCAGTATCTTGTCTCTTAAACCAGCTCCTTCTGTGTTCTCTATCTCTGCTGATGCTGTCAGCACCCACAACAGCTGATGACCTCGAATCATCTCCGACTTACCTTTCTTATCCATCCACAAAATGAGTCTATTCTTCCAATACTGCTTGTCTCTCTGTTCCTCTCCTTTTGGCACTGCCACCATACAAGTTGAGGGCCTCATCTTTTCACAGTGAGGTCATGCAATGGCCTTCATACTCTCTACTGTCTTACTCTCTCCATTCCACCCTATGCCCCTAGAATGAGTGCAAGTCTAATAAGCACACCCCTGTTTAAAAACCTTCAATGGCTCACTGTTACCTCAGGATCAAGTTCAGATTTTAATACGGCATAAAATTTGGGTTTATGAGCCACATGACCTATCCGAAATTCCTGCTCTGTGGGACCCATTCCATTCTACTGGAGGGGCAGATCTTTATTTTTATTTATTTATTTATTTTTTTAAAAGATGACCGGTAAGGGGATCTTAACC
>NW_007791345.1:0-1870 GCF_000696425.1 Galeopterus variegatus
AAAACACAGATCTGAGTCCTTTCCTCTCTAGCACCAGCATTTTCTCTGCAATGACCAAAGAGCTATAAAATTGGGAAATATCTAGATGTGCTTTGGAAACTGGAGTAACTCCCACCTACCTGGCAGCAGCTTTGGGAAATTCCTGAAGCAAATAAAGCAGGCAGGGATTCCTAAGGCAAGGACGGATCAATCTCACTGATCAGACTGGCAGACAGTGGGATAAAGAAAGGGCCATGGGGATGGGGGTTCCACAGACACCCCTACAACTAGCACTTGTGGTAGTTATGATGAGGAGGGTGTGCCCTCTAACTTTGGGCAGACAAACAAGAAAAAGAACCATTGGCACGGCCATGAAAGAAGCCCCTCCTTCCAGAGATTTCCTCCTGCTACATTCATTTATTTCTACAAATATTAAGTGCCTACTATGTGACACGCACTGAGGCTGGGAACCTAATAGTAGACAAAACACATACAATCACTGTCCTCACAGTGACTGTGCTATACAGTACATAGCCAATGGCCACATGTGCCCATTTAAATTTAAATTTTAATTAATTAAAACTAACATTTTAGCACTCCATCTCAGTTACACTAGCCATACCTTAAGTGCTCAATAGCCAGGTGTGGCTAGTGGCTATGTATCAGGCAGCTCAGCTCCTAGAACATTTTCATAACCACAGACAGTTGTATTGTGCAGTGTTGGTTTAGAACAAGGCCCTCCCTGCTCCCGGAAGGTTTTGCAACCTTCCTTTGAGAAAACTAAACTATCAGTCTAAGCCTCTCCCTTCAATTCCCCTTTGGGCTGACAGACAGAACACATCTCTCTGCTGAAACTAGACCTATTAAGGCCACTTTATTTTACAAGCAAGGGAGAAAATCATCTGACACATGAAGAAAGTCGGTAGTTTAAAATAAGAAAAACTATCTGAGAAATGAAAGTAAGTACGCCCATAAGAAGCAGACATACAGAAAGCAAGGAAAGAAAAAGTGAAAACAGTTCACTTATTCCTATTTCCAGGTTGGATACATGATGGCAATTCATTTCTGGAAAAAGGACAAATTGAGATCGAGATTTCTATCCACAGAAGAACATAATTGTTCAAATTAAAAACAGGGTAGCATTGAAAAGCCAGCTTGTGTATCAAAAGAAACCAAATCAGAGACTTAGAAGACAAATGAGAAAATTCTCTAAGAACTTAATGAAGAATAATCAAGAGATTAATATGTTTGTAGAAAGAAAAGAGATTTGGAGAACAAACCCTGGGGGGCCAATATACATAATAATAAGAATTCCATAAGGACAGAAAAGAACAGGATATATAAAAAAAGTAAAGGCTACTTTACATCCATAAAAAAAAAAGGATGTCATCTGCAATAAAAACTACAAACAGGAAAACAACACACAAAAAAGGTTGCAACAACAACAGATCAGCTGAATAAATTATAACAAGATATATGATGATGGATTAACATATTTAATGCATAAAAGTAAATTTGAAAATGACAATCAAACAGAAAAAATGGAAAATATCAAAAGATAATTCACAAAAGAAATGCAAATGGTCAGCAAGTATGTGAAATCAACATACATAAATCAAAACTACACATCTTTTAACTGATCACAATGGCAAGCACTCAAGAAGTAATGACAATACCCAGTGTTGGCAAGAAAATGGCAAACAGGTACTCTGAAACACTACTGGTGAAAGAATAACTTAATCTTTTTTTCGGGTAATACATTGGAAACAAATGCTCCCTCTTTAATGCCATCTTCCCTTATAAGAAAATTAAATATGACTCCTTCCCTCACAACAGATTTCAAAGCCCCTTTAATGGCTTTTTTGCAACATTTGTTTCTCAAGTAGAATTA
>NW_007791346.1:0-1870 GCF_000696425.1 Galeopterus variegatus
AAAAAAAAAAAAGAGCAAGATCTGACTTAAATTTTACTAGAATTATCCTGGCTACTATGTTTGTTAATCAGGTGAGAGATGACGATGGCTTGAACCAGCTAAATATCAGGAAAGGTGGTGAGAAATGGTTGAATCTTTGGTTTATTTTGAAGATAAAAGTCCAACTGGATTTTCTAACAGAAGGTGTGGAGTCTGAGTGAAAGAGAGGAGTCAGTGATGTCTTAGCCTGGGATCTTCCGAAGGCAGAGCCTGTGTGAGAATTCTTACTGGGGAGTGTGATTACAGGGAGCAGAAAGGTGCGATGGGGAAGAGAAGCAGGGAGGGGAGAGAGCTTGCTGCTGCTAGAAACAAATGGCTGCTGGATCCTGACCACCTGAGAATTCAGATGATATGCATCTCAGGACTCTCGCTGTAGGAGGGAGGAAAGGGAAACGTGTATTCACCAGTCTTGTCCCCTGTGGATCAGGATGTTAACTCTACCAACCTTCCAGGTTTCTTGTGCATAGGCAATGAGAGAATTCCTAGGTATTAACAGAAAAGCCCTAGGGTGGAAGGTGAGAGGTGCGTGGTGTAACATCAGGTTGTACCTGTGTGAAGCTAGTCAGAACTCACACAGAACTGGTGGCTACAGTGTGGCTAGTGCTGTAGATTGGATGTCCCTCCAAAGCTCACTGGGCCTAATCCCCACTGTGACAGTATTAAGAGGGTGGGACATCCTACTATGGTAATTGAAAGGTAGGACCTTGAAGAGGTGATTAGATTGTGAGGACCATGACCTAGTAAATGGATTAATCCATTGATGGTTTAATGGTGGTCATGGGAATGGTTCTGATGGCTTTAAAAGGAGAGCTCATGAGGAGTACTCTCTCTCTTGTTTCTGCCGTTTTTACTATGTGATACCCTGCATCTTTGTGGTGAATCACCACCCACTGAGAACAAGGCCCTTACCAGATGTGTTCCCTGGACTTTGGACTTCCCAGTCTCTGAAATTGTAACCAATAAATATTGTTGCTTACAAAGTACCCAGCTTGAGGTATTTCTGTTAAAAGCAACAGAAACAAGCTAATACAGGTAGCATAAGAGACAGGTAGGGCTGGGAAGATCAAAAGTGATATATAATAGGTGTCCAGTGTAGTTCAGCCTTTGCACAACTTGGATCTGCTTAAGTTTTGCATTATATCTGGCTCCCATACTAAAATGTAGGGCCTCCAATTTTGTAAGAATGAAATGCCCTTACTTTTTTCCTGTGAACGAAAGAGATATAAGAACAACCTGCCACAGAGCTCCCTTTAAGTTGCAGTCTTTGCAAAGACAATGCAAGAGGATTCGTGAAATAAACTGAAGTCTCCTCTGTTGCAGCTGATCCCAAAGCTGTAACTGATAGTCATCCTCTATCTTGGACTCCAATTCTACATTTTTGTCGCCCTTGGCCAGCACTTTGACTGATTGAGGTGATCACCTGATGGAAGGCCCCAGACTTCAACTCTAAGGGTTCTGACCCTTAGTGGCCCTGCTCTTGTCAACTCTGGTTGTTATATTTTTCCCTTCACCACTATCACTGGGCACAGATGAACCAAGAGATGCTCCAGTGAAATCCCTAAGTTCTAGATATATTCCTCACTTCTGCTAATGTATAGCAGCTGCCTTAGCTTCTCATGGTAAAGAGTGTCTAATATTTCTGTCAGTAGAAAACTTCTTTTATTTGCTTATATGTCTACTGGCACGAGGAGCTCAAGTTACCAGGTGGTCAATATAGTGTCAGGCCCCCTGTATTTTACTTAGCCAAGGTAATCTTTCTACCCAGGAACTAGGACCTTTAACTGGCAGGAATAGAGACAGGAAGCTCAAATTCTAAAATTAAGTCACTGGA
>NW_007791347.1:0-1870 GCF_000696425.1 Galeopterus variegatus
GGACCATCCAGTCCATGGGATAATCCAGAATAAGCTTATGTCAAGATTCTTAGCTTTGTCACATCTGCAGTCACTTTTGCCATATAAGGTAGCATGAATATACACGGGGGCCACTATTCAGCCTGCCTCAACTGTTACTTACTAGTATTAACTTTCTTATTGTGGAGAGATGTGCTTCACTATGACTCTCCTTGAAGAGGGCTTAATTTCTTAAAAAACTATGGAATATAATATACACCAGTAGGAGATACAGGTGTAGAAGAGGGAAAATTTAATCTGAGGAACTCAATATATATATATATATCCTGGAGTTCAATAGAGAGGATTTATGGGAATAAGGACATATGTAGGAATTCACGGGCTATAGACTGAGGAGAGTTGTAAGGTGGCTAAGGAAAGAGACACTAGCCAGGTAAAGGAAGAAAAGGTGATTTTATTAGCAAGTGGCAAGTGGACCTGCCAGGTTGAGCCGAATAATGACATCAGCGCCGAGAGGCAGTTGGGGGTCTTCTTTTATAGGGTTAAGATTGGCATCTGGCCTTGCCTAGGAACGTGGTCATGATGTTCCACTCCAGGTACAGCCTGTTCATGGGAACAGACACTTGGGGAGACAGAAATCTTGGGCTAGAGGGGGAAGCGGTTACAGTGTCACACTCGAGGTGCAGCCTGCTCAGCCTCCTCATGGGGGCAGAGACTTAGGGAGATAGAAACTCAGAGGAACAAAACTTAGAAAAACAAAACCGAAGGGTGGGGGCTTTCTAAAAGTCAGGTTTTCAGTTCCAAAGATGTAACAGGGAGATCTGGGAATTACAACCAGAAACGTCTGAAATATCTGCTACCTCCAGGAAGAAAACCGTGGAGACTGTGGCTAACACCTCTGTGAGGGAAATGGAGTTAGTTTAGTCAGGCCCTCTCAGCTCATATCTGGCTGGGTATGATTCACCCCATCCATTGTAAACAAGTTATATAAAAGTGGTGTAACTGTGCAGGTGTGCATGTGCACCTTGGCTTGTTGCCGCTATTGTGTACTTTCAGTATATAAGACAGTGGCTCTGAACTGCTGGGTATATAAAAGTGGTGTAACTGTGCAGGTGTGCATGTGCCCCTTGGCTTGTTGCCGCTATTGTGTACTTTCAGTATATAAGACAGTGGCTCTGAACTGCTGGCCAGGGGAGCTCGCCACTGAAATAAAACATGTCCATTTTGCCAGTGGTTACTTGATTTTTCTTTCATTTACCTTGCTCAGGACCAGCACAGGATGGGGCAGAGGGGTCTGTGATCCAGCCTGAAAACCTCACTTAGGCATTGATGTCTAGCAGATTGATATGTACCAGCCACCTGATGAGACCTTTTATTCAGCAACATATTTTTGCTTCCAGGAAGATGATCCCTGGGAGAGCTACTGATAATTTACCATATGGGAGTATCTGCACTAAATATATAAAGACATTCCTTATTCAAAAATAACAAAATACATTTTCTGGCAAAGATTTACACATAGTGGTATATCCAGAGCAATGCTATACGTAACCACCAAAAAACTGGAAACAATCATGGTGCATAAGACTGGAGGATTTAAAACTTATTACATCATCACATACAGTAGACCATTGTATAGCCCTAAAATCATAAAGTATGTTATTCATTATATAAAAATTTTTATAATATTTAAAAAAGCAAACTAAGTAGATACAAAATTGTATATATTACAATCTCAAACATGTTTAAAAACAAGCTAGAAGGAGTAGAAACGATATTAAAATACATGTAGTAGATCCTGTAGTTAGTGGAGTTATAAGTTACTGTTGTTTTTTGGAGTTTTTACAGTCTCCATTGGGCATAGTATGTTTTTATGATCAGAAGAAAAAAA
>NW_007791348.1:0-1870 GCF_000696425.1 Galeopterus variegatus
GGGTGGGCCTGAAGCCTGGGGCTGTGGGGGTCAGCCAGTGCTGGTGGTAGTCTGGAGCCTGGGACTGCTGAAGTCTGTCTGGTGGTTAGGCAGCCCAGAGACCGAGTCTGCCTTGAAAGCCCAGAGCCTGGGGCTGCAGGATCCTGCCTACAGTTGGGTTGGGTCGGGAGGCTCAGCTCATGGGTATTAGCCTGGACTCTAGGGCCATGAGGGCTGCCTAGTGCTGGGTTTTACTGGGGCAGGCTCAGCATTGGGGTCTGAGGTAGAGTCCAGGGCCCACTTCTCTCTCCTTCCCCTGCAGAGGGTCTCTCTCTTGTGAAGGTATTTTGGTGTATGCATAGTCATTTGAATTGATGTTTCTTTGGGGGACAAGGGCTGGAAAGTCCTATCCTACCATTTTACTGATGTCTTCTCAATTCATCAGACTTTTAAAAGGCATTTACTTCATTCGTAGTATCAGATTGTTTAATTTCTATTCAAGAGCACAGACATAGTTCCTAAAATTTGCTTAAGCCATTTTTAAAAATCAACTGATAGTGTGTTACAAATTGCCATGTGTCTGCTTTTAGAAGGCCACGAGGTTTTTGGTAATTGGAAAGCAGGTCATTGTTTAATGCATAGTCAAGTCCCATTGTTGTGAAACTATATAACCACAGAAAATAATTGTATCAAGTTAATTCTTTTGATAATTGTGCATATTGCTATACTTTCACTATTTTGGCAGGCATGAAGCAAATATTGAGCCCAATTTTGGGTAATGAACTGCTGTTGATGTTACAGGTTATATAAAGTTTTAGAAAAAAATAGAACATGCCAGACTTTGCCATTAGTAAAAAACAAAACCAAACATAAAAGTACGATACATGTAGTGCTACATAATAGTTATCCTATGCAAATTTTGACTTTTTAATCAAGAGGTGAAAATTTTAAGATGTTCTATTCATTAAAAAATTTAAATATATATGTAATTTATTCTATATGCATAGATTCAAGGAAATATAAAATCAAAATTTTGCATATTTCGTTAAATGGATTTGCTAATATAACCAATTTTGCACTAAAATATGCTCTTCTTGGTTAAAGCCTTTTGATAAACCATGCATCTTTTGGCGGTCATGAAACTGCCACAGTTAATAAGAAAAAACGAAGCATGTTTCAAAAGACACCATATCATTTACTTTGATCCAGCTGCTGAATTAACAGAGAAGGCACACGCTGAAAGACAGTGCTATTTAAAGCTTTCATTGGCATCTTAAACAAGGCAGAACTCAGAAAGATGCTTAATAAGGAAAAAAGAAGCAGAAGACAAACACCAAAAACTTGATGACTGTCACATGGTTCAGAATATGACTGGTATGGAAAAAATGTCAATTCAGAGTTCAAATACGGATAAGAGGAACAACTTTGTACAACTTAGATTTCTCATATCTTATTCTAATCTGTTTTGAGATTTGTATGTGCAGAGGTCCTGATGATCAAGATATTTTCACAAACAGCCTGTAAGAAACGAAGTGTTGAGTGCTTATATGATCGTTGCCAGATCTAGCTACATGTGTAGACTAACAGAAAATTGGAACAGAGATCAGAGTGGTAGGCTCAAATTTGTCTTTAATGAAAATCTTTTGCAGGCATTGAATAATCAAATTTAACATTTCTTTAACCCATAAAAATTCTTTCATTTAATCTTTTCTCATGAGACCATAAATTTTATTTCTAACTTTGCCACTAATTAACTGTATGATCAAGGACAAATTACTTATGCTCTCTGAGTTTCTGTATTCTCATTTGCAAATTGAATAAGGGTGGCACTAGATAATCTCTGAACTCTCTTCCATCACTAACATTCTATGGTGCTATTGAAAAATAATTA
>NW_007791349.1:0-1870 GCF_000696425.1 Galeopterus variegatus
ATTCATTTCTCAATTTAACAGTATTCTTAGGTCTGATTTGATTGTTATCAGGACAAAAAAATCCTGAGGGCAGCACGTCTAATAGAAAAGATTGAGCTCAGGATTCTCACAGTGGAGACTGGGGAACCTTATTCCTGTGCCACATGTATCCAGGTGCTGGGTGCTGGGGGCCCAGCTCCTGTTTTGGTCTCAGAATTGGAGGCGTGGGAAGATGGGTGGGAGGGGCCTCAGAGGAGGGCTTGGGGTGCATCTCTCCACCCCTTGCAAGAGTCCTGCCATTGATTTAAAAGCTCTTCTAGAATTAAAAAAAAAAAAAAAAGAAAGAAAAAGAAAGGAAGGAAGGAAGAGAGAAGGAAGTTGATCACCTTTTCACGCACTTGGCAAAAAACAATTTGTGACTCTTTTTGTGTTGTTGGTAACTGCTCTGAAGATGTTTATCAAATGTTTCTTCTCTATGAAAGTGCCTACAAGGAGGCAGAGATTTACATATAGACATTCAAACGTATTCTCTCTTTTTTCACTGTTTTAACAGCATCTAATATTTATTTTGAACTTTACTCAGAAGTTATTTCATTAAAAACCTTGTGATTGGTTCAGTATCACCCTGAGGATACTGACAAGGGACCAGAAAGAGGGATAGCATTTGTTAAGTCAGGATCATTCAGTCTTCAGAACAACCTTGAGAGGCAGGTGGTATCATTACCGAGAAAGGAGCTTATCAGTTAGGCTATCTGAGTACATTTGTAGAGCCAGAAAGGACAGAGCCAAAGTTGGAACCTGAACTCTTGAAGAAGCACCAGAGCCTCCTCTATTTTAGTGTCACTGAATATTTAGAGCTGGAGGAACAGACCAGAAAAGGAGATCTTGCAGGTGAGAATCAATGCCAGGACATTTTGACAGATGATCCTTGTCGTGGCACAGATTTCAGAGTTCATCCCTGAGCAGGACCCAGATTCCTGCCTGATGTGATTTCCCCTAATAATCTGAAAGTGAGTGCAGAGGACCCAAGGAATTCCAGCCCTAATTCTCACCTGTTTGTAATGGCCAGCTATCAGTCACTTCTACTTGTAAGAATTGTGTTTTAAAGCAAATAACAATCGTTAATTTTTAAAATTCTTGAAGGTGTCTATTATTTTAAAAATGTGTTTAAATACGAAAATGTGTTTAAATACTCAAAAATACATTTGAGTTTTTAGTTTTGGTATAAACGTTTTGTGCTAGACTTTGTAATATATAACCTAATTGAACAGTCCATTGATATTTTACTGGACTTTATTCCTTCCAATGAGAAATGAACAAATAGCCATTAGGTGAGAGACCAAGAAGTTTATTTTCTAGAACATTCCCTTTGGAATACAAATGCTTATATTCTAAAAGCAGTTTTATCAAGTAATAAGAATCATTGATTTGATTTCTAAAAACGTGTTTTACTTTGTAATAAAGATCTTTCAATACATTAATTGCTTTTACAATCTTATAAATGAAGTAGCAGGGAAGCATAAAATTATGGCTAAAAAATCAGAATTTTTTGCATGTATGCAAATTGAATCTAATTTAAAGGGATCTGTTTGTGCAATTGAAGGCAAGTAGATTTCTCTTTGGGCAGTTCCCTTGGAATTGTGGGTGATAATCTCTAAATGCAATTTAAGGCAATTAATAGTTTTTTTTTTTTTCCTGGTCTTTAGAGAGCCTGGATATATCCAAGTTAATTTTAGTTGCACCAGTCATTCCAGTCTTTATAGGCTTGTAATAAACTCTTAGGTGTGGTTTGTTCAGATATTTACAATTAATGCTTTCTTGTATTTATACAGTCCTTTAAAACGTGCTACGCTATAACTTTATGAGTGTGAATGTGCCTAAATCTGATCTA
>NW_007791350.1:0-1870 GCF_000696425.1 Galeopterus variegatus
TAAGTTGCAATTTAAGCTGTCAAAAGCTGTGAATTTTCTGTGTGCCAACTGCGTCAGGGAGTTGTGGACTTAAAGGCAAACACAGCAGGGTTTTTGTATTTGAGATGTTCTAAGTCCAGCCAAAAAGCCGTGTACATAATGAGTGCCAGAATGGAAGTTTTCATAATGTCTGTGGACTTAAAGGCAAACACAGCAGGGTTTTTGTATTTGAGATATTCTAAGTCCAGCCAAAAAGCCGTGTACATAATGAGTGCCAGAATGGAAGTTTTCATAATGTGCAATAGTAATACACAGTAATTTTTAATTGAGTTACAGATTTAGAAATGTGATAATAGAAAATATGGCATTTGCTATGAATACATAAAGGTGGTGGTGCTGTGGTCTTCATCTTTGTGTCCCTTCCAAAATTCATGTTGGAACTTAAATCCCAATGTGATATTATTAAGAGATGGGGCCTTTAGGACATGATTAGTGACTGGTGGGGCCAGAGAAAAAATCAAAAGTGAAATAAAATAACTTGAGGCATATGAAAATGAATGTACAACACAACAATACTAATGAAATGCAGAGAAAGTGGTTCTAAGAGTGAAATTTGTAGCAATTAATGCCTATATCAAAAATGAAGAGAGATCTCAAACAATCTATTGCTACAACTCAGGGAACTAGATGAAGAACAAACTAAGACCAAAGTTAGAAAAAGTAACAAAGAACAATGATCAGAGCAGAACTAAATGAAATAGAGCCTAGAATAACAATAGAAAATATTAACAAAACTAAGAATTGGTTTTTAGAAAGAATGAACAAAATGTCATGTTCATTTTCATTACTCACAATAGCCAAGATGAAAAATCAATCTGAGTCCATCAACAGATGAATACATAAAGAAAATCTTGTATATATACACAATGGAATACTATTCAGCCTTAAAAAGTAACACACTTCTGTCATTTGGGACAACATAGATGGATCTAAAGGACATTATGCGAAGTGAAATAAACCAGGCACAAAAAGACAAATATCACATGATTTCGTTTATATGTGGAATCTAAAAATAGTTGAATCGAAGAAGTTGAGAGTAGAGAAATGGTTACCACAATTGGGGAGTAAGGCAAGAAAGTGGGAAGTTGCCTATCCAATGGTAAAATGTTTCAGCTAGAAAAGAGGAATAAGATTTGATATCTATTGTGCAGCAAGGTGACTACTGTCAATAATAATGTATTATATATTTCAAAATAATAAGAGGGATATGATGGATATGTTATTAGCTTGATTTAATCATTCCATATTCTATACATATATCAAAACATCACATTGCACTGTATAAATGTAATGCAATTACGATTTCTCAATTAAAATAATGCCAATTTAATTATTTAAACTTGTAAGTAAACAGATTAATATACAGAAGCAGCAAAATGAAGAAGCTTTTGGGTTGGCCGGTTAGCTTAGTTGGTTAGATTGCAGCCTTATAGCACCAAGGCCATGGATTTGGATCTCTGTCCCAGCCAGCCATCAAGGAAAAAAAAAAAAGTCTAAAAACTTTCAAATTACTGAGTAAGATTAAAGCCTTTGAAGATTTAAACTAAAAATAAATAAATAATATAACAAAAGTATTGGTACCAATGGTATGATTTTACAAAATGGTAAACAACTTTTTAAAAAGTTCAAATAAAACTTTTTAACTTGCTCCTGATTTACAAAGTGGTCCCATTCATGCAAAACTCACTGTGCATTAAAACTGTACAAAAGTATACCAGATTTATTTAAAAAAACAGTTTTAGTTTCTATAATTGGGTTATTAGAAATTAGTTTTCTTTTCTTTTTTTTTTTTTGTCTTTTTCTGTGTCCGGCAACGGATCGCAACCCTCAG
>NW_007791351.1:0-417 GCF_000696425.1 Galeopterus variegatus
AGACCCCTAACCATGTGGGGAGCCAAGAGGCCTCAAGGAGTTTGTCTATTCGGGCAGAATTTGTTATGGCATTGCCTTTGGTGTTGAGTAATCCTCTTTCTTTCCACATTGCTGCATGGGATATAAGTATATGGAAAACATATTTTGAGTCTGTGTATAGGTTGAGTGATTTACCTTCTGCAAGTATACAGGCTTGAGTGGCCGCAATAAGTTCAGCCTGCTGATTAGTGGTACCGGGCAGAAATGGCTGAGCCTCTATGATTGAGTCTAGAGAGACCACAGCATAGCCTGCATAATGTTCATAGTCAATTCTGAATGAGGATCCATCAGTGAACCATGTGAAGTCGGCCTCGGGTAGGGGGCCCTCGGAGATAGAGGAGTGACAAGGAATAAAATTTTGGAGGGCTTCTAAGCAGT
>NW_007791351.1:1417-1869 GCF_000696425.1 Galeopterus variegatus
ACTATAGGAGAACTACTGGGTGTAGTTGGTCCCTTAAATTCCTTTAAGACTGAAAATGTGGCCCCTGTGTCTAAGAGGAAGGAAATAGGGCAACCATCTACAATAATAGTTACCCTGGGTTCGCTTTTTGTGATGGTGATGGTCGGGAAGGACCCAGGGCCCCTTCAGTCTTCCTCGGCCAGTCCCACCAAAGGTGTCTGAGATGCCCGGGACGGCTGGGCTTTGGTTGGCCAATCTCCCCTTCAGGTGAATGGGCAATCGGAGCCCCAATGTCCGTTTCTTTGACACTTGGGGCATGGAGTGGTGGGTGGTCTGGGCGAGGGGCAGGATCGCGACCAGTGACCTTCCTTTCCGCATTTGAAGCATGCCCCAAGGGGGGCTTTGGAGGCGGAGGGCCCCGAAAAGCGTCCAGGAGACAGTCTGATTATCTGGGCCAACATCTGAAAATTGGC
>NW_007791352.1:0-1869 GCF_000696425.1 Galeopterus variegatus
TGATGATAATTATAGTAGCACTGATTATTTTTCATGAACCAGATACTATATTGAGTATTCTAAAATGATTATTCTATTAAATCTTTATTACAAGTCTATGGAATGGGTTGGAATGGATTTTATTTTCACTCCCATTTTAGAGAGAATATTGAGAGTTAGAGATATATATAAACTTCCCAAGGTTAACTATCTAAAAAATGGTGAAGATGAAATATCAACTCAAGGTAGTGTGACCCCATATCTTTCTCAGTTCTAGGCAGGAGGACCTGCAAAGATAAATATATCTACTTTTCATCCATTTACCATAATTTAGAATTGTTAGCACTTGAATTATGCTCAAATTAGTGAACCAATTTCCCTGGATTTCAGTATGATGGCTTTAAAAATCAAGGAACTCTACACTTGGGTTTACTTAATGGGCTGATAAACTGCCAGGATTGTGAATTCATTGTTAAACATTAGCCTGGAAGTGAAAGATAAGAATGCACATGCTTTGTCTACAGATGAAGCAAGTTGTCATTCAAAGCTGCAAAATATCGCTAAGGAGTTTAAGAACTGACGGGAACATAAGTTCAAGACCCAGGAGGAGAACATGAGACCAGACAATATGCCAATTAATGGAATTAAACTGAAAAGATTTAAAATGAGGTCCCCTCAGGAGACAGTGTAAAAGAAAAGGCAGTTAATTCAATAAGGACAAAAGGATAAGCAAGCTAACTATGAGAGGATCAGAATATTTAAAGTTGATAGTGTCTTAAGAATTAAAGAACATTGGCTTGTGATTACTGTGAATTTATTATGCCCCAGTAGCTTGGTCTAATTTGTTCCCCTCCATCCTCTGAATAAATATGCTCATCCTGAAATTTCAGGACAAAAGAAATAATCCTTTTTGTTGCAGTCAAGCTATAAAAGTGATTATGATCAGCAGCCATTCACAGAGGAATAAATAAAGGACCCATCCATAATGCTAGTAAAGTTTCCTGTCCCTCTGCCATGTTGCATTTCAAAGACTGTTTCACTACATTTTAGTTGTTTTAAAAGGTGCACTTCAAAAAAAAAATTATATTTGGAAATTCCAGCACACTGAGCTTAAATGTACAGATGTAGTTTCTCTTTTGCTAAACAGGTTTCAAAATGCCAAAGGCATGGTAGGGGGTAGTTAATAGAGTACAATAAAGTGAATCTGTGTGTCTTTGTAGCAAATAAGTGAAAATATGATTTTAAGAAATTCTGTTATGGGCTATATTCTCTAGAAAAGCAGTTTTATACTGTCATTATTCAATTGTCTATCAACAAATGTGCCTCTAAAGACCAAAATCTAAAAACTACAGGGGGGAGTAGGTCTAAAATGCTACATCAAATACCAAGGCATCAAGTCCAAATCCTGTTAACCAAGTGCATACTTGGAGGGATAGCACTGCCAAGGGCACACAATTGGTAGAGGCAAATAATATTTGAGAACAGAGGAATGTAAACTTGAGGAACCATTCTTGGGGAAGACCGGTTTTTTTCAGTGGGTGTCAATGAGGCTGAAACACACAATTATATTAAGGAGCTTCCTCATCTGACATTTATACCTAAAGATTATCAGACTTTATAATTGTTCTGCAGCCGATAAATCATACCATTTTATTTTTTATGAAACCCTCATCTACACACATTTCATCATCTGAAAAATTCAGGAGTAAGACCAATACATTTTATAGTACCTAAAGTGGGCTTTTTAAAATGTATATATATGAATAGCCTAGATTTTCTGGCTAATCAGTTATACACTTAAAATAATTTTTCTTTTGGCTCTTCTTCAGTAAGCCTATGTGTATGTACAACTAAAATTTATCTTAAAGGCAGCAACAAAAATGTTAGTCT
>NW_007791353.1:0-1869 GCF_000696425.1 Galeopterus variegatus
CTTATGCACTAGAAATGATTTTGGCTCCTCATTACTCTCCAAACTAAGTCTTTGTCCTTAGTCTCAGTACTCCAAGGTCTGCATACACAAGGCTTATATTATCTATGACTTTAGTTTCTACCATTCACCTGTAAGTACACATCTCCAGAGTCACACTCATCACTTGTCTATTCCTTGATGCACTTGAGTTCAATCCTGACTCTGAATATTTACTCAGAATCTATTCATCTGAAATGTCCTCTTTGACCTATTTCCCTATCCAAATCCCATTCGAACATTGTATGACGTCTGATTTCCACCATGAAGACATCCTCAACTTTTCTATCTGCAACATAATTACATCTTGATTATGCAAAGAGGTCTTAATCATGCTTCACTTGTATGTTCATCCTGATGTTATTTATCTTATTTTAAGATGGATTAATGTTTTTATTTTTGGCTTTACACACTGCAAAACTCTCAGAGCTCATGATAACATAGGCCCTCAATGAATGCTTATTGAATTGGCTGCAGAAATTAAAATTAAATTAAATTAAATTTTTATAGAGTGATTATAAAAGACATGAGGGGCCCATGGCAGAAGTGGAGTTGGACAGAAATCTGCATAAATTAATAAGAAATAATCCTGTCCCCAGAGAGCTCCCAAACTAGAGAGTTAAATCACATACAACTACATATAGAGCAACTCGGACTTAGTTAAGTATTAAAAAACAGAACTACAAGAAAGGTATATGAGAATACAAAAAAAGAAATTATTATATTACAAAAAATGACATTTCTTATGAGTCTTGAAGGATAAATTAAATTTCAATAGGCAGAAAATGTGTGGCAAGGCATTATAGGCTGAAGAAATAACATGATTAAAGGTAAAAGCATGGACACTTGAAAGCACAAATCGTATTTATAGAATGGAGAATAACCATAGCCAGAGTCTGGGCACATCCTAGGAACAGGAGGAATTGAGAAGCTCAGGATGTAACTACCCTCTCACCAAGATCACTGCTCATCTCCTAATCATCAAATGTAAAACATTTTTGCCAACTATTATCTTAATTAATTAACTATATAATTTTGCACTACTGACCACACTCTGAAACTCATTTCCTTCTCAGGCTTCTGTGATAACACTTTTTATTCCTACATCTCTGGCTATTCCTTTTCCATGTTTTCTATTAGATCCTCTTTCTTTTTCTCACAAACACATTCATTGAAATGAGAAAGTGCATCCTTGGGTATATTAACAAAATTATGGCAGTTTGTTTTAAATGCTAGTCAGTAATTTATGTGAAGCTTTTCTGATATTTAGCTAGTAAATATTCTCTGACGTCAATCAGTTGCTCTTGCAAACTAATTAGAAAGTGCTAAATTTTTATGCTTTTTAAAAATAGGTTCAAACTTTACTCAAATTCTTTGGAATATCTTTATGTAGGTGGAAAAATTCTATTTCAAAGTTTTGTTTTTTATTTAAAAATGCAGAAATGAGAGTTTTTAATGTTACTCATATAATTTGTGCCCAGAAAATCTTATCAGTATGTATGAAAATATCCCAAACATGTTTTCAGAATTTCACCTATGTTTCATGATTTCCTTTCAAAAGTAGTTAAATTTCAACTAGTTAAATATCACACTTATATTAAAGGACAAAATACAGGTGTTAATTACTGTTAAAATATTTGTTGAATACTTATTATCAGAGACTGGATCAGCAATTTAGAACACATTTTTATTAGAAAAGAAATATTTAGGGCCGGCCCTGTGGCGCACTCGGGAGGGTGCAGCACAGGGAGCACAGCGTCACTCCTGCCGCGAGTTCGGATCCTATATAGGAATGGCTGGTGCGCTCACTGGCTGAGCACGGTGTGGGCAACA
>NW_007791354.1:0-1869 GCF_000696425.1 Galeopterus variegatus
GCGTTGCTCCCGCACCTCGCTCAGCCAGTGAGCGGGAACCGGTCCGTATGTGGGATCCGAACCCTCGGTGGGAGCGCCGCCGCGCTTCCCAAGCGGCGCACTACAGCAGTGCGCCACCAGGCTGGCCCCTACCTTTCACTTTGTTACTCATTATGAATCAAAATTGCTGTCAGTCTGGACAAGACTCTTAATTTATTTGATAGATACATGCTTGTCACTCTGAAACGGGACTGCATGCCATCACCACAAAAGCGCAGGAGGGATTTATTTGTATCTCATCTCCCTTAATGGACCAAGAGCTCCTTAAGACTGGGATCCATGCCAGATTCACCCTTTGCCTCCTCCCCATACCCCCTGCCAGCATCTGGTACAGTGAATTGTGACTTAAAACACAATTTATAAATATTTATATATAATAATAACCAGCAAATATCTTTTGGCCCAATGGTTTTCTGGTGGCTTTATTTTTTGTTTCCAATGCTCAGTAAAAAGTTTGGGATTGCTCCTAGAGGTAAACTGATACATATTTTTTTCTTTTTTCAGAGAGGAGAAGATGAACCAAAGATTTAAGTATGAATTTTAGTTAGTTAGTAATTTTATTGTATAATGGCTAAGCCGTTTCACCTATATTTTTGAAATAACACACATTGTTAAAAGAAGTTTGAGAGAAAAAAAATGAGAAAATGAACAATTAGTGAACAAGTGAATGGAATAATATATTTCTTAACATACTTTTCTACAGTAGGGAGAACTGTTTTTTCAAAAGTTATCACATTATCTTGTAACAATAAGAAATATGCTCTTACTAGCAAATGATATTGTAAATATTCTAGATGAAAATCCTTTCTCAGAAAGCAGATAGGGTAGGACAAAATATTGCATCAAATAGCACTCATCCATTAGGGAAGCCTTCAGAAGACTTTTGAGTGTCTCCTACATTGTGGAACAGAGATTTTATCTAACAGAGATCAGGGTTAGGAATCCAAAAGCTAGAGGTGAGTTTCTGCTCCATTAATGATCTGCAAATAAAAACACAAAACTGAAAGATATAGTTAAGCCTATACTCACTGTGAACACTGTAGCTGAAATGGCATAGATGAGAAGGGCCCGAAGATTATCTTCAGCTATCTGAAGCTGTTCAGGAAGAACTGTTTCTTTGGGAGACCGTCTTTGCTTTGCATACAGCCACCAGAGTACACCTGTGCCACCTGGAGACAGAAAACAATTGTTTTTGCAAAAATTAGCAAAAGAAAATGTGTAACATAAATCCTCAATTTTCTGGACCCTTCCTACACACCACTGTAGGACTAATGCAGCGACAATCCATTTAGCTGGGAGGTGTGTGGATATAACTTTCTGCCAGCACAAGGGGAGTGCCAATAACTCCATTATCATCTTCCACATTGAACACTTACACATTCTTCACTGTATCAAATAAACTTCTTTCAAATGTATTTTTAATTGACTATGAAGTTGAGAGAGAGCCAGTGAACACAGACACCCCTGAGCAGAATTGATCACTAAGAAAGAGAACCTCAGCGCTTAAGCTGGGGAGGCCAAAAGAAGCAAGTAAGGGTCACAGAAAGCATCAGTGAAGCCTGGGAGGGCAAAGATCTCTGTTGCACTCATCACGGTAACCCTGGTGCCTAGCGCTAACATAGAGTCATGCAGTTGATTAAATTTTGTCCAAGGAATACATGAAAATCAAAAGAGTGGTTCCTACCAAAAGTAGGAACAAAGACAGGAAATCTCTGCTAGCACTGCATGCTAGAGACGGGCATTTTTTATCTCCAACACTAGTTCAGAGATTCAGAGAACCAGACTGAAGAGGGAGGCAAACCTACCTGCATATAAGAGCTGCATTAGACA
>NW_007791355.1:0-1869 GCF_000696425.1 Galeopterus variegatus
CCCCCTTATTGGAAATTTTGGTCATCTCCATACAAACATGCTTTAAGGGCTTTTTTTTTCCCAAGAAAAGTCTTTCCATGACAGCTATCACATATAGTTAATGAATTTCTGCCAACATCTAACACTTTATCATAAATTTTCAATCATTTCCTACAAATTTATTAAAGTATTAGCCATGCTTCCAACTATAGGTGAATCATTATTTCCTTCTACCAGTTTTGTTTTTGTGGTTTCACATTAATATATTAATTCTTATTTACCAAAAAGTATTTGAAAATATTTTGAGAGTCCTTGTAAGACATTCCTTCAAGATATTCCTTTTATAAATCCAGAAAATAGTAAATGAGAGTTCTATACCTTGATATTATAAATCCTCATGTCAATTTTGCATAGTAAAATATCAAGTTGTAACCACACATGCAACTAATAAAACAATTGTTTATATACAGAATTAGAAACAAAACAATCTTTGTCTTTTATTTATTACTTTACAATTTTTTTCTGATAGCATTGATAGTTAATCCATGTGTATTTTTAAAAATATTTAGTAATCAATTTTCAAAAACCAAAAGTATTTATATGACCAACTTTACTTTTTGTTATTGAAGTTTGGCTTTATGAACTATATTTGGAGTTCAATAGGGCATTTAACAGTTTTAACTTTCTTAATTAATTTCTTCATGTTAGCACCATGGATTTAGTGTTTCCTTAGACCTCTGTTCATTTGTACATAATTCACTATGACAATGAAATGAAGCGATGACTAAGGTGAGCCCACAAGAGGGAGAAGATGATAGATATCGGACCCTGGAGTGACTTCCTTTTTGGTCAGAGCTAGTGGAGAAGAGAGGGGTTTCCTTGTTTCTTTACGGAATCCAGAAGTATCGCAAAGCAAACAGAAGCCTAGGGGGAAAGGGATGTTAGTGGTCTCAAACAAGTCTTTTGTTGTTCCATATGAATGTTAGAATTGCTTTTTCTATTTCTGTGAAAAATGTCATTGGTATTTTGGCGGGATTGCACTGAATCCGTAGGTTGCTTTGGGTAGAATGGACATTTTCACAATGTTCCAATCCAAGAGAATGGTATGTCTTTACACCTTTTTGTGTCCTCTTTAATTTCTTTCAATAGTGTTTTGGAGTTCACATTGTAGAGATCTTTCACCTCCTTGGTTAAATTGATTCCTAGGTATTTAAATTTTTTTGGTGACTACTGTAAATGGGCTTGCTTTCTTGGTTTTTTTTTCTACTAGTTTGCTGTTGGAGTCTAAAAATGCTACTGATTTTTGCATGCTGATTTTGTGTCCTGCAACATTACTGAAATTGTTAATCAACTCTAAGAGTTTTTTGTTAGAGTCTTTAGGTTTTTCTACCTGTAAGATCATGTCATCTGCAAACAGGGACAATTTAACTTTATCCTTTCAAGTCTGGATGCCCTTTATTTCTTTCTTTTGCCTGATTGCTCTGGCTAGTACTTCTAATACTAGATCCTAAATAGCCAAAGCAATCCTGAGCAAAAAAAATAAATAAATAAAACCAGAGGCATAACACTACCTGACTTAAATTATATTACAAAGCTATTATAAGCAAAATGGCATGGTACTGGAATAAAAAAAGACACTCAGATCAATGGAACAGAATAGAAAACCCAGGAATCAACCCACATACTTACAGCCAACTGATCTTTGACAAAGGCAACAAAAATATACATTGGGTAAAAGACTGCCCCTTCAATAAATTGTTCTGTGAAAACTGGGCATCCATATGCAGAAGAATGAAACTGGATCTGGACCTCTCACCATATACCAAAATCAACTCAAAATGGATTAAAGACTTAAATATAAGACCAAAAGCCATACAATTGCTAAAAAAA
>NW_007791356.1:0-1869 GCF_000696425.1 Galeopterus variegatus
AAAGAGAAAGGTACTTTCCCTATCCTCAGTGGAGAAAAAAATGACAGCCAAGTGACCCAGCGTGTTACGGGACCTCATTGAAGTTGTGCCTTTCTGTTCTGGTCTAGATTGTTTAACATAAAGAAGATATTACTGGTCAGTGCAGGAGGACTGTTTTTGGCTGTATTTTTCAAAGGGGTAGTGTGTTTATACTAACCCATCCACACTGGGTCAGTCCACTTTGTGATTAAAAATCCCTTCTGTAAGAGAGGTATCCATGTCTGGCATCCTGTTTTATTTTGTGTGAATCTTACTGGTTTGAATGGACCAAACCTATGAAATTGCCTTCAGATTAAAACCACCAAGGTAAAAAGTCCAGGCTTCCCACAAGACTGCTAATGAAACGTTCACAGAGGCTGGTCCAAACTACTTACAGAGTTTTGAAAACATCTTTTACTGGAACTTCAATTTAAACTATTGCCTTAATCTTGGTGCAGTAATATACAAATAAATTCTCATTTTATATAAAAAAGGAGGAAAATATCCATTTTTCTTTTCAGAGTTGCTTCCTCATATTACATAAAATTTAAAAATATTTAATAGACTGTGTTTTTTTAGAGCATGTTTTTTGGTTCACAGCAAAATTAGGTGGAAAGTACAGAGATTTCCCACATATCTTCTGCCCCCATACACGCACAGCTTCCCCCATTACCAACATCCCCACCAGAGGGGTACAATTATTACAACTGATAAGCCTATGTTGACACATCATCATCGCCCAAAGTCCATTGTTTATATTAGGATTCAGTCTTGGAGTTGTACATTCTATGGGTTTGGACAAATGTATAACAAAGTGTATCCAACATTATAATATCATTCAGAGTAGTTTCACTGCCCTAAAATCTTCTGTGCTCAGCTTATTCATCCCCCCCACCCCTCCATACTCTGACAACACACTGATCTTTTTACTACTCATAGCTTTACCTTTTCCAGAATGTCTTATAGTTGGACTCACATAATATGTGGCCTTTTCGGATTGGATTTTTTCACTTAGCAATATGCATTTTAGGTTCCTCCAAGTATTTCATGGCTTCATAGCTCATTTATTTTTAGTGCTGATTACTCTTCCATTATCTGGATGTACCACAGTTTAATCCAGTCACCTACTAAAGGATATATTGATTGTTTCCAAGTTTTGGCAATTATGAATAAAGCTACTTTAAACATTTGAGTGCAGGATTTTGTGTGAACATCGATTTTCAACTTCTTTGGGTAAGTACAAAGGAGTATGATTGCTGGATCTTATGATAGGAGTATGTTTATTTTTTATTCTTTAATTTTAAAAATTGTTATTGAATTAATGTTTAGGTAGAAAATTATTTTCTGAACATACAAATGAAAGAAAACATCACAAACTGAATTTAAAGTCAATTGATAAGGAACAAATTTAACAGACAAAGATTAACATCTTAAAAGTAAATTATAAAAATCTTAGAAATTTGGTGAAGGACATGAGCTGACAAGTCACACACCCAAGAGAAACACAAGTGGCTAATAAATGATTCTTAGTTGTTCATAAAAAGGGAAATAAGAACAGAAAAATGATATTTTTCATTTCTCAAACTGAAAAAATATAATACTATATAATACTGGTACTAGAAGAGAAATGATATAAAAATCTTCTAGTATAAACATAAATTGGTAAAACTTTTTTGAAGAACAGATTGGATTCATAAATAGAAGTCTATAAAATGTTCATGCACTTTCAACCAATTATCCCACTTCTTGAAACCATAAGCAAATAATCAAAGAAAAAATGTTTTTTAATGTAGAAAGCAGTTATATTAAGGTAAAAAATTGAGAATAAACTGAATGTCCAACAAAATGAGA
>NW_007791357.1:0-482 GCF_000696425.1 Galeopterus variegatus
CATCGATCTAAGTAAACTCATCAGACCAAGCTCATCAATCTAAGTAAACTCATCAGACCAAGCTCATCGATCGAAGATAACACATCAGACGGAGCACATCGATCTAAGTAAACTCATCGGACCAAGCTAATCGATCTAAGTAAACTCATCAGACCATGCTCATCAATCTAAGTAAACTCAACAGACCAAGCTCATCGATCGAAGTAAACTCATCAGACCAAGCCCATCGATCTAAGTAAACTCATTAGACCAAGCTCATCGATCTAAAAAAACTCATCAGACCATTCTCTTCCATCTAAGTAAACTCATCTGACCAAGCTCATCGATCTAAGTAAACGCATCAGACCAAGATCATCCATCTAAGCAAACTCATCATAGCAAGGTATTTGATCTAAGTCAGCTCATCAGACCAAGCTTTCGATCTAAGTAATGTCATCACACCAAGCTCATCCATCTAAGTAAACGATCTAAGTAATGTCATC
>NW_007791357.1:1482-1869 GCF_000696425.1 Galeopterus variegatus
TCTAAGTAAACGATTCAGACCGAGCTCATCGATCTAAGTAAACTTGTCAGACAAAGCTCATTGATCTCAGTAAACTCGTCAGACTAAGCTAATCGATCTAATTAAACTCAACAAACCAACGACTTCTATCTAATTAAGATCAACCCACCAAGCTCAGCCATCTAAGTCAACTCCTCAGACATAGCACATCGATTAAAGTAAACTCTTCAGTCTGAGTTCATCGATCTTAGTAAACCCATTGGACAGAGCTAATCGAACTAAGTAAACTCATCAGACCAAGCTCATCGATCTAAGTAAACTTGTCAGACAAAGCTCATCGATCTCAGTAAACTCGTCAGACTAAGCTAATCGATCTAAGTAAACTCATCAGACAAAGCTCATCGATCT
>NW_007791358.1:0-1869 GCF_000696425.1 Galeopterus variegatus
TTTCTTACTTGCATTTTATTAGCTCGATCTGGTCAAATGGTCCTGTCTGGTTTCAAAGCACCTGGGAACTATAGTCTTTCTGCACACCAGGAAGATGATAACTGAATACGAGTAAGCATTCATGATCTCTACTATAAAAGTCATTTAAATTTTCTGAGATGCCCCTGTTTCTGTGAGAATAAAATGACATAAAACATTGTAAAATGTCCCATACCTGGCACATGAAAGTTTCTAGATAAATGATAATTGATCTCTATCTCCTCTAACACAGCTTCTTAAGAACCAGCACAACTTCCTTGTTTGCTTCTTTTGATGTTGAGCACATGCCTGGGTAATATTACTAAGTTTGCAAATTAAAACACGGTAGTCCTCTAGTAATACCCCCTCATACCAACCCTTGACTTTGTCCCATTTTCTCTTTATATTTATTTTGTTTCTTCCCAAGACATTATATATTTGATTTTTAAGTGATTTATTTAATGACTGTGCTAAAACCTTGCTTCCACTTTCTATACTGATTTCTTTTCAACTTAAAGCATAATAATAAAGGCATAGCAGGAAATTTAAAGTATAAAGTATTTTCACCAGTAACTCCTCCACTCTAATGCAACTGTTTTAAAATTGTTATTGTTATTTTTGATTTTTGGTTTTTCTTCCAGTCTCTATTCTTAAGAAAAAATAATTTTACATTCTGCTATTATGGTCTGTGACATGTTCCTGGAAAACCCAAGGTCAAAGGAAATTAGGAAAGTACTATGCTTAGCTTGTAACTTCTTTCCTTTCCTTTCTTGGTATCTTTACTTTTTCTATCTTTGGATTATACCTGGCCCTTCTTTTGAGAAGTCCCTCAGTCAGAGAAGGTCTTGGAAATGTCCAGGCCCTTCATGATCTCCAGAAGAGACAGTGAGCTTCAGCTGCATCCCTGTTCCATGAAACCCTTCTCTCACCTTTACTTCATCTTTCCGTACTCTTGTACTTTATACTTCTTTGGCTTGTAATCTCTTTCCTCTTCCTTCCTTTTTTGAATTATTTTAACTTTTTTCATTCTCTCTCAGTATCTATGCTTCAGACAAGATAAAGCACAGTGGGAAGAATCACAGCATCAAAGAGAGGTAGATTTTAGGTATTTTGCTGTTATGATTTGGACTGAACACAGCAGGCCATTTAGAGGTAGTCATTCCTAGCCACGAAGGGGTATATGTCTCCATTTGAACCAAAAGATAAGGACATTTTCATAGCATAGAGAAATTGCACTGGGACTTTCCAGGAAAGACACTATAATAAAAAAAAAGAAAAGAAAAAAAATTGACACAGACACAGAAAGTGTAGTGAGAGAAACCTTCAGCATTTCTGCTGAATAAAGAGCTCCTGAGCTCAAATCGTATCAGTGACCACATTGGCACCTTCAGTTCAGATGGCTGAGAGGTGACTAATGGGTCATGACCAAAGACTGTGATCTGTCACCTACATCAACAAAGCCATCGTAGTTTATTTCAACATTTTCCTCTATTGGAAGGCTATTTTCTCCAAATTCCGACAAAGAAGACCTAAGGCACTTTCAAAAGCTATTTCTAAATTTATCATTAGAAATGATGCTGAGGGCAAGAGCATCTTCTGGCTAGAATTTTCTTACTCTCACTTTCAGAATTGCTTTGACTTGTCAGATGACTGTTCAATCTTCTCTGTTGCCCTGAAACGGAGAGGAAACATTAAGTCTTCTCAATAAAAAGAATGCCTACTTATTTCAATATAATTAGGACTATTAAATAACTCAGATCACATGGTTCTCCTGATAATATTTCTGCAAAGGCTTCTGTCACACTAAAAAGTTCAGACTCCTTCCCATATTCTAAAGTCTCCACATTATCT
>NW_007791359.1:0-1869 GCF_000696425.1 Galeopterus variegatus
AACAGTGTCACTTCTCCATCAGGGGCTGGGTTCTTAATTTTTTTTTCAAAAAGTACTCCTCGAAAACATGTTGAAAGGAAATTAAAACCCCACGGAAGAACAAAACATTTCTAATTTTTATTTTGCCTCCTGATTCATGGAAAACATTTCTCAAAAAGACTAAAAGCACCGCAGCACAGTGACTTTCCTTGAATGCACAGAGTGGGTTTGGAACAGGCATTCTCAGGAAGATGCAGGAATTTTTCCGCAAGGAGCCTCCCAAAAAGCCAGTGGGTAAAGAGGAGCTCAGCTAAACTGTGCAGATGGTACAGGTTGCTTCTAGTGGCTCAGCAGGTCAGGGCAGGGCAAGATTGAAGAGATGCTGACCACGAGGCCAGGGCCTCCCACAAATGAGAGACACTGCAAGGGGCTCCCACGGGTGGAAGCAAACAAGCGTGCATGAGCTGGCCAGCCGAGCTTGTCTGCATCTCCTGCTCTCCCCTGCTTCCCGCCCCTTCCCACCCTTCCTTTCTTTCCTCTTTCTCCTGTGCTTCAGCAACCGAACTGGCTAAAACTGCACAGAAGTCTACATTTTCATTACTTAATTTCTTCATAAAAGGTTTTTTGTTTCTCTTCTGAGTATTGTTTTTGTTTTTGTTTTTTCTTCTGAGTTTTAAGTGTGGGTGACTTCTAAGTTTTATAATTCTGATTCTCCAAAGAAGCTCAAACTAGGCTAAAAATAGTCATAACTTGTTTTTCACTTGCATGTGGCCCTAGGATAGATATTTTGTGTAATTTGGTGCCCACTCCCACATGCACCATTTGGAAGAGTAATACATATAACACATTACAAGAATAATTGTGGGAGTGGAAAAAGACAAAGAGCCCCAAGAGAAATGCTTCTGACAACTACTGTATTTCGGTGCTCTTTGCCCTGCTCTGAAGAAGTCATGCCATTTCCAATGGTAATAAAGGGAAGTCCAGAGTAATTCACTATTAAGACAAAATAGATGACTCTCAACATGTTTCTTCACACTCTTTTTCATATAAGCCATGTCAAGTTTTATCTGTTTTATATATAGCATTTGTTGGAGATTTCATTTGAGAAAAATAATCTCACTGTTTTAGAAGCTTGGAAAATCATGGGAACAAAAAATTCATATGCCGGAATTGACTCTGGGAAAACAGGGAACCGGTTGAAAAGATGGTAAATGTTTCTTGAGACTGATGTTTTCTTTTTAATTCCTCAAAATGTTCATTAAATGATATGCTGCTCCCCTGTGGGATCCACTACACTTGGGCCATGGGAATCATACCTTACTAGCCTTTCCTTCTACTCCTTAGGCTGAGAGGGGGGCACTGGGTGGATTCGGGGGACACAGAGAACAGATTCATTGGGTTGCTCTCCCTGTACAGTTTTATATAAACTTGCCAAAGAACGTAAGACTTCTGTTCTGACAAGAGTCACATAAGTCTAAATATTTCTTACGGACAGAGCAGACAACATTCAAAAGTAGTTTGGGTGAAAGAGACTCATTAACATCAAGCTGGTGTTTGATTCCCAAAAGGAAGACGTACTTCAACTGGAGCATTGTGATGTCAGAGAGGAACTTCATTAGTGTGCCCGTTAGAAGGGAGCCATGAAAGTAAGTAGAATGAAACATAAATAACTAATTAGGTGTAATTAGGTGTTCGTGAAAACTGGAGAGTCTCCAAAGTCATTAGAGATGTCCATGCTTGGCAGGAGCCTTCCTAGACTACAGATTAGTGTTGTCGTAATCCTCAGAGCTGGGGGGTGGCTGGGAGACTTGACACAGGGCCCCAGAAGACGGCTTAACTTGGATAAAGCCATTCAAGACAATCAGGTGTGACATCACCTGCATGGGTGGG
>NW_007791360.1:0-1869 GCF_000696425.1 Galeopterus variegatus
ACACAATAACTAACTACATTGTATATTGACAAAATAAATAAAAATAAAATAAAATAAAAAAATAGATTCATTGGGACTTTCTATGTAAACAATTATGTAATCTGCAAATAGGGACAGTTTTATTCCTTTTTTTCTGATCTGTATGCTTTTTATTTTCTTCTTTTGCCTGTGGCATGTCTAAAACTTCCAGCAGTTTGCTGAATAAAAGTGATGAAAGTAGGCATACTTACCTTGTTCCCAATGTAAGCAGGAAAGTATTTAGTTAATCACCATTAAGTATAATGTGAGCTGAAGGTTTTTCACAGATGATCTTTATCAAGTTGAGGATCTCAATTTCCTGTATTCCTATTTTTTCTGAGAGTTTTTTTCATTGTAAGTGAGCACTGAATTTTGTCAAATGTTTTTTTCGGCATCAATTGATATGATAATGTAATTTGTCTCCTTTAACCTGTTAATCTGGTGGATTAAATTGATTGATTTTTGAACATTGACTCAGCCTTGCACCACTGGTTGCAGCCATAATTTCTGATAAGAAATTTGCTGTCATTTGAATAGTTTATTTCTTATAGGTAAGGTGTCATTTTTCTCTGTCTGCTTTCCAGATGTTTTCTTTGCCTTTGTTTTCAGAAGTTTATTATGACCTGTCTTGATGTGTATTTCTTTGGATTTATCCTAATTATCATTTGCTCAGGGTTTTAAATCTATAGGTTTATATCTCTTGCCCAGTTTGGCAAGTTTTCAGCCATTGTATCTTTAAGTACTTGTTTAGCTTCATCCTTTTTCTCTTCTCCTTATGGTACTATGATAACAGGAATGCTACATTATATTTTTAAAGTTCCATAGGTCCCTGAGAATTTGTTCACTTTTTTTTTTCTCGGACTACTTTATCTCTGTTGTTCAGATTGGGTGATTTCTATAGTTCTAGCTTTCAACTCACTCATTCTTTCTTTTCTCTTCTCCATTTTTCTGTTGAGTCAATCTACTGAGGTTTTTTATTTTAATTATTGTATTTTTTAGGTCCAAAATTTCTGTTTGGTTCTTCTTTATATTTTATTTTATTTCTTTGCTAAGATTTTCTAATTTTTCCTTTGCTTCCCCCATATTTGTACTTGTTTGATGAAGCATTTATATTAGGACTGCTTAAAAATGATTGTGAGATGATTCTACTATTTCTGTCATCTCAGTGTTAAAACCTATTATTTATCTTTTTTTTCACTCATTTCAATATTCCTTGTTCTTGGTATTATTGGAGATTTTTTATTAAAATCCAGATACTTTGGGTATTATGTTTTGAGACCTCAGTGTTGCTTAAATTTTGTTTAGTTGCTTCAGTTCGATTTTTCTGACACCACTCTGGCATGGGACAAGTGGGCACCACCTTGTTACTGTTAGGTGTAGGTAGAAGTCCAGATTTACCATGCAGTTTCTGGTGACACTCAAGGAGAGGGTCTTCTCATTATGCTAGGCAGGAGTCAGCATTGCACGTCACTATATGATCTTTACAGATATGGTGGTATGTGAGTAATCTTGTTAAAACTGAGCAGTGATGAAATTCTTGACTTTCCACTAAGTCTGTTCTGACACCAGGAAGAGGGGGAGGCCTACTTCGTTACTGTCCAGTGGACATGGAAATCTAAGCTCTCCACTTGGTCTCCACTGACACAGTGAGGTAAGTTCATTATCAGTGGCTGGGATGAAAGTTCAGCTTCCCTATTGACCTTCTGTGATACCACCCCAGTAGGGGCATTGATGCATCTTGCTACGTTATGGCAGGGATGGAAATATAGACTTTCTGCTCAAACTTTGTTGATGTTGGGGCTGGCCCAGTGGCGCACTGGATAGTGCGCGGCTTGGGAGGCGCGGCCGCGC
>NW_007791361.1:0-1868 GCF_000696425.1 Galeopterus variegatus
AGAGGTCTCTGATTCCCAATTTTAAAATTGTTAATTCTTTTCCACTCTGTTCTTCAGTTTATATCATTTCAAATGAACTTCTTTGAAGTTAATAACTTTTTCTCTTTTGTGTCCCATCTACTTTTAAGCCAATCCAATGAATTATTCACTTTAAATATTATAATTTTCAGTTCTAGAATTTCCTTTTATTTATTTATTTATTTTTGGTTTCCTTTTCTTTGTGCTGAAATTCTTCACCTTTATACCATTCATTCATCTTTTCTTCTAAATAACTTACTTATAATATTTATTTTTAAATTTTTGGCTATGTTTTCTTGTATTTGTGTCATTTATAGTTCTGCTTCTTTTGACTTTTTTTTTTTATTATGTGTCACATTGACTTATTACTTTGTATGTCTTCTAGTTTTTTATTGTGTACTGCACTTTAGGTATAAAACAGCAGTAGACACTCAAGTGGATAATAAGTTCTTCCAGAAAGGACTTGCTTTGTTCCTTTTTTATACTGCTAGTATCCTCAATTTAATCAGTAGTTTAGCTGATTTGGGTTTTGGTTTCAGATGTCCGCACAGTTGAGATCAGACCCTGCACTCCATCAGGATGTTGAAATCAAATCAAAGAGAGATTGAGCAACTTCGCTTTATTTTCCAACCTGCCATTAATTTTGCATAATCACTGCTAAGTTACTCAAATTCCTTAAATGGAGAATTGGTTAGCAGCCCTGTTAGCTGATTTGTACTGGTAAAAATCTCAGCTGATCTCTCTTTTTCTCATAAATGTTTCTCTGCCTGCAAGGTTCTTACCTTTCTACCCGATTTTTCCTATAGGCTCAACAACCGCATTCAGGAATAAAGGATGTTGTGGGCTTTGCTCATCTCTAAAGGGCTTGCATACTTCTAAAATTATTTTATTTAGATTTCTTTACGCCCACAGCTCTTGGATGACTTAAATATATATATATAATTTTTCAAATTTTATGTTTTTTCCTTAATGTTACAGAGTGATCAATGGTCTTTTGTGACCATTTATAATTTAACCAAGATCATAACTCCCACAGATATGTTTTATGTTCATTAATTTTTCTCCCACCCTTCTTCATTTTTAACCGCTGTTTTATATGAAGAGTGTTTTAGGTTTCAGGAAGAGGTTTGACTGGGTTGATATTATCTTAGGATAATATAATAGCTGGTGAGACTTTATATAGGGACATGTTTTTCAACAGAACAAAAGGAAAAAGTAAATTCTGCAGAGGAAAAAGGATAAATATTTACCCTTTCCCCCTGCAGATTTAATTTTCACATTTCTTCACCCTGCTCTATGCTCCAGAAAGTCATCTATGGATTTCATCAGTAAGCTCCCTTACCCATTTAATATCTATTGGGTTTAGTTGCTAAGTTACAGACACTTGTAGGAATGGGAGAAGGACACATCTGAGACTTCTGAAATGCTTGGAAGTATGTAAACTTTAATTAAGCTGAACACAACATTTGTGCATGTCACTGTATGTAAGCTCTAACTCAGTTAAAAATAATGCTAAAAGATATTTATAGCAAAACATTCTACTTAAATAATGAATTATTGAGTTTTCTTCATGAAACCAAAATATGACAAACATGTTCTCTCTATCACCATCTCTAGTCAATGCTGTACAATATTGTGAAAAGCACTCTCTACTGTAATATGGTAAGAGAAAGAAAAAAAATAGAAAATGCATAGGGTTTGGAAAAAAAATAACAAAATGATCATTATTCATGTGACAACATTGTGTAAATAGAAAATCCACCCAAAAAAACTGTTAAAAATAAAATTAGGGCTGGCCCGGTGGCGCACTGCTATAGTGCGCCGCTTGGGAGCGCGGCAGCGCTCCCGCC
>NW_007791362.1:0-1868 GCF_000696425.1 Galeopterus variegatus
AAAAAAATGCTCAACATCATTAGCCACTAGGGAAATGCAAATTAAATCACAGTGAAATACCATTACCTGTATCAGGATGGCTAAAATAAAAATAATGACAACACCAAGTGCTAGCAAGAATGTGGAACAACTGGAACTCTTACACATTGCTGGTGGGGGTGCAAAATTGTACAGCCACTCTGGAAACTTTTGGCAGTCTCTTATAAAGTTAAACATATACTTACCATAGGTTTAATTTTATGCAAGCCCACTCGTAGGTATTTACCCTAAAGAAATAAAAATTTATGTTCACACAAAAACTTGTCTGTGAAAATATAGAGCAGCATTATTCATATTCTTCAAAAACTAGAAACAATCAACATGTTCTTCAAGAAATAAATCGAGAAACAAAATATCTTGCATCCATATAATGGAATTCTGCTCAACCATGCAAAGGAATGAACTATTGATAAAAATGACATGAATGAATCTCAAAAGCATTATGCCAAGTGAAAGAAGCCAGTCTCAAAAGGTTACACACTGTACAACATTCTGAGAAAGGAAAGCTTATAGGAATCATTGCCATAGGTTAGAGGTGGGGGAGGGTTTCACTATAAAGGGACAGCACAGCACAGGGGATTTTTTGGGGGGTGAGGGAAATTTTCTGTATCCTGATTGGGGTGGCAATTACATGAATTTATACATTGTTAAGACTAATAAAACTACACATCAAAAAAAGTTAATTTTAGGGCCAGCCCCGTCGCTCACTCGGGAGAGTGCGGCAGTGGTAGCACTGAGGCCGCGGTTTCGGATCCTATGTAGGGATGGCCGGTGCACTCACTGGCTGAGCCTGGTGCAGACAACACCATGCCGAGGGTTGCGATCCCCTTACCGGTCAAAAAAAAAAAAAAAGTTAATTTTACTGTATATAAATTTTGAAATAAGAGCAAAAACCCTATGAGTTAGGTGTTTTAGTTTGGTTTCCCCAAATATCACATTCTGAGATAACAAATAGGGTGTAAAGAAATTATTTTCAAGGTGAGCCCAGGAGTCACGAGTGAGGAAATGGGGAAAGTGAGACAGAAGGTAGAAAAGCGAATAAAGGCACTCATTAATGAGTAGGTTTCTGTGTGGACAATTTGAACCCAGTGGTGCTGAGAGCCCTCTAAGAATATGTCTCAGAATCACTCCCCCTGGTGAGGGAAAGTCCTCAATGCCCATCTACCTCTTGGTTGAGGGTTGCCCCTAGGAGCATAAACTCTTAAGCTTCTAAGGTTTGCAAGTGCCTTTGAGAGCCCTCTGGCAAAGGAGAAGAAAGACCCAGGCCCTTGAGGTGAGAAAATGTCAACTGTCTATTGCAGCTGCTGGTGAATTCAGGAGGGGTGAGGGGTATGGGAAAGGCCATCGGCAACACCTGCTAGTGAGGTGTTAGTAGCAGATGCTCTACACATACAGTTTTGCAGTAAAGTGGGGAAATTTACCAAACAATGGAAGACAATGTATGCAATGTTAGTAATAAGAACTCTAGTCATCAAGGAAAATGCTCACAATATCCCAGGCACCACACTAGACCTGCCAGACTTCATATACTCTCATATAATTCTTCCAATGGCCCTATGAGGTTAGTGTTAATATCTCCATCCTACGAATAAGGAAGCCAAGCAGTTAAGTAGCTTTGCCAGGGAGGCACGCATGTGCGAGTGCGTGAGCGCGCGCGCGCGCACACACACACACACACACACACACACAAGACGCGAGGGAGTCTTAAGATCAAGTCAGCCCAGCGTAGAAGCTCATAGTTTTTCCCATCATGCAAGGTAGGTGCCTGCTCTGGTTCACATTGCACGTAGCATTACAGAAGATACAGTCATGCTGAGGAAGCAGTGCAT
>NW_007791363.1:0-732 GCF_000696425.1 Galeopterus variegatus
TGATGAGTTTACTTAGATCAATGAGCTTGGTCTGATTAGTTTTCTTAGATCAATGGCCTTCGTCTGATGAGTGTACTTCGATCGATTAGCTTGCTCTGTTCAGTTTACTTAGATCGATGAGCTTGGTCTGATGAGTTTCAGTAGATCCATGAGTTCGGTCTGATGAGTTTACTTAGATCAATGAGCTTGGTGTGATGAGTTTACTTAGATGGGTGTGCTTGGTCTGATGAGTTTATTTAGATCAATGAGCTTGGTGTGATGACTTTAATTAGATCAATGAGCTTGTTCTGATGAGTTTACTTACATTGATGACCTTGCTCTGTTGAGTTTACATATATCGATGAGCTCGGTCTGATGAGTTGAAGGAGATCGATGAGCTTGCTCTTTTGAGTTTAGTTAGATCGATAAGCTCGGACTGATGAGTTTACTTAGTTTGATGAGTTTGGTCTGATGAGTTCACTAAGATTGAAGTACTCGGTCAGTTGAGTTTACTTAGATCGATGTGCTTCGTATGAAGAGTTTACTTAGATCGATGTGCTCGGTCTGATGAGTTTACATAGATCGATGAGCTTGGTGTGATGAGTTTACTTAGATCGAAGGGCTTGCTCTGATGAGTTTAGTTAGATCACTTAGCTTGCTCTGACGAGTTCACTTAGATCGATGAGCTTGGTCTGATGAGTTTACTTAGATCGATGAGCTTGGTCTGATGAGTTTACTTAGATCGATTAACTT
>NW_007791363.1:1528-1868 GCF_000696425.1 Galeopterus variegatus
ATCGATGAGCTTGGTGTGATGAGTTTACTTAGATCGAAGGGCTTGCTCGGATGAGTTTACTTAGATCACTTAGCTTGCTCTGATGAGTTCACTTAGATCGATGAGCTTGGTCTGATGAGTTTACTTAGATCGATGAGCTTGGTGTGATGAGTTTACTTAGATGGGTGTGCTTGGTCTGATGAGTTTATTTAGATTTATGTGCTTGGTCTGATGATTTTACTTAGATGAATGTGCTTGGTCTGATGAGTTTACTTAGATCGATGATCTTGGTGTGATTACTTTACTTAGATTGATTAGCTTGCACTGATGAGTTTACTTAGTTCGATGAGCTGGGTCTAAT
>NW_007791364.1:0-1868 GCF_000696425.1 Galeopterus variegatus
ATCAGAATGGCAGCATGGAAGCCGTTTCTCTGTTCCCTGCATGTGGATGTCCGTGGGTTGATGATGTCTTTCAGAGACTGTGGTGTAGGAGAACCATGCAATTCAGTGTTTCCCAGGCTCAGGAGTTGGACGGTTATGCTCATGTGACTGTCAGGAAGCATAGAAGTGATAGAAATGGGTAACATAGCCTCTACAGTAGCTGGTGAGTTATCACTTTCTCCTGGGATTTGAAACAGGCGAGCATATTTCTTTTGGAGGAGGACATTGTTGAAATTTTCATGTTTTTATTTTATGGTCATGAGCAAGTTCAGAAACAGTTCTGGATTTAAGTTAACTCACTAAGACCACGGAATCTTGTGTGAACTTTTTATGAGTTGAGTTCAGTTCCCAGGATGTTTCACCATCCTTCTGCACATGTATGTGTTTTGTTTCAGGACTTAGTGGTCTTTGAGAATGTGGTTGTGGACTTCACCCTGGAGGAGTGGGCCTTGCTAAGTCCTGCCCAGAGGAATCTCTACAGAATTGTGATGCTGGAAGCCTTCAGGAACCTAGACTTTGTAGGTAAGGATGACATCATTCCTTTGCTTAGTTATTTAAATAATAAATATTTCTTGCTCAGCAAGCCTATTCCGAGATTTGGAATATAGAAAGGGAATACACTGATTAACAATACAGGTATGATCACAACCATCCTGGATCTAGAATCTAATAGTTTCTCTGTGACAATAAAAATCTACATATTGACCTGTTTTTCTTTCTGTCTTGTTTAAAAGTCTTAAGGTTGTCATCAGTGTGGTTGTATATTCACGGGTCATGTTGGGGGCACAGAGAGGCTTGTTTGAAACCTTGTGATGATCTCTCTGCGAATATTAAATTGCCCACCATTCTGACCTTGTGTGCTGTTAATAATGAAATCATGAACAGCTAAGCTCCTGAGTCTCTTTATTTGCTCACAGGTGCCTTCCTCATAGATTTGTTCACTCCAAAATTTTTTTTTCACTTTTTTTGTTTCAGATGAGACACAACTTAAAACCAATGGGTCCATTTCTCAGCAGGATATATTTGGTGAAAAATTATGTGATGAACAGAAAATAGCAAGGTTCACATGAAATGATAACTGGGCCTCCCTTTTAGGGAAACATTGGAAAGAGTATAGCATTAAAGATAAGTACAAAAACAAGGGGAGACCTTTGAGGTGAGTTGGACTTAGAAGAAAAAGTGGTGTCCCAGTAGAATATTGTATTATTTCATGGAATTAAAAAAAAACAAACCCCACAAACCTAGCTCTAGATTTATTTATTCAGAGAATCCCAACCCCCATTTTTTCCCTTAATATGACTCAGACATTGAGTATTTGAGAGATAGTTAATTGGAGACAATTATCAGGGAACCCTATAAACTACTATTGTTGTAGTAATAAGGAAAGTTTGGGTTTAGAGAGAGACATCATTCAGCACCATGGCTCCAAACTGTGCTTCAAGCACCCCAAGGGACTTCAAGCTGGGGTCACCTTTTACTCATGGAAGCAGGATTTGGGAGAAGAAACCAGGAGGATAAGAATGTGGACCCGACCCCAACTTCAGTGGAAGGCAGCTCTGCTCTCACATGTTTTGTGGATTCTGCCTTTTCTAATGATTTTGTTTAAGAGAAGGGTTTAATTGCTATTCTTACATTTGGAAACTGCGGGTGTAAAGGTCAAACGAGTGTGAATTGTGGCATCAAATGGTTCCGAGATTAATTTCCATCTTTATCACTTATAGGTTTGTGTCATTGGCCATGTGATCGACCCTCTCAACACCTTAGTTTCCCTGTCTGTAAAATGGGACTATTAGTAACACTTACTTTTGAGGGGGTATTGTGAACAGTTA
>NW_007791365.1:0-717 GCF_000696425.1 Galeopterus variegatus
AGTCACGAAAAAAAAAAAAGACAAAAAGGAAAAAAAAAATAAAAAATAAAAATGAATAAGTTCAGTTATTAAAAATAGGGTGAATAATCAAATTAGAATATCACCATTTTGCAACTCCTAATAATGGATATAGGTAGGCAACAATCATCACGGGCTGCTAAAACTATTAGCTGAAAAGCTAATGGGAAAATTTATGATGTTTATCATAAACTTTGTCAGGTTGGCAACATCTGAACCCAGTTATCAATTACAACATGACAAAAAGAGAGACAACCAGACATTGTATGCCTCCTAACATAATGCAATAGGAAGTAAACCATAACACCTGTGATAGAGTTTGAACGTGTCTTCCCCCAAAACTCATGTGGAAATCTGATCTGCCTATTTTAATAGGGAGCTATTTGAGTCATGGGGGTGGATCCCTCATGAAAGGATTAATGTTTTACCTGGGGGGTGGGGGTAGTGAGTGAGTTCTCACTCTTAGTTCCCGCCAGAGCTGGTTGTTAAAAAGACCCTGGCACCTCCCCTCTCTCTTTGCTGCTTCTTCTCATCCTGTGATGTGCTTGTACCCACCGGCTGCCTGTTGTTTTCCGCCATGAGTAGAAGCAGCCTGAGGCTTGCACCAGATGCAGCTGTCCCAGAATAGTAAGCCAAATAAAAACCTCTGTTCTTTATAAATTACCCAGTCTCAGGTGTTCTGTTATAGCAACACAAAAC
>NW_007791366.1:0-1868 GCF_000696425.1 Galeopterus variegatus
GGGGACTGGAGGGAAAGAGGAATCCGGGCATTCGCTCACCCACCAAGAGCTAGGGCTGTTCGGGTCAGCCAATGGCGGACCCAACACAAAACAAACCTCTTAACAATTCAAGGAAAGTCCTGAACCTGATTCTCACTGACCCTAGTCGTATCATGTGACTATTCCTTCACTGGCCACTGTGCCCCAGGAATGTCTGGGTGACATGCCCAACCCTCACATAGGAAGCACACAGACTGAAAGTTGGAGAAGGAGAATCCCTAGAAAAACCAAAAAATAAAAGGATAAAAGGAAGTTAGCAAAAACAGCAAGTGTTCACTCCACCCCCATATTCTAAACCCCTTCAAAGAAAACCCCCAGGTCAGTCTCCAGTGTCTCAGGATCAGAGATAACTAAAGACAGATGTGATTGCACACTTGAGAATGGTACACAACCCTGGTTAAGAATCAAGTCCTACAGAAACTCACAGTGTTGAGTCTTCTTTTGAGCTCTCAAAGTCCAGCCTCTTCTTGAGCATCTCATCTTTCCTTTCAGAGCCAGTCTGCTTCCTCCCATCCCAAAGTCCTGCTGGGCAGCAACTGCAGCCTGTGAGTTCTTGCACTGGGGGTTTCATCTCCTTCCCCTGCAAGTCTTGATTCCATCCATTAATCAACAATTCTGTGTCTTTTCTGGCCCTGGCTTCTCTCCTGCTCCACAGCGTGAGCTTGTTTGTTTGTTTGTTTTCAGGTATCAGGGCATGTAAAAATTTCAGTGGAACCCCAAGATGGGGGGCCTGCTTGGGGGATGTGGGGGGGGGGTGATCAGAGTGTGGGGGGAGGGGGTCATAGGGAAAGCTTCACAGAGGAGAATTAAACTGAGTCTTAAGTAATGGTTAGGAATTTGCTAGAACAAGAGTGAGAGGAGGTCGTTCCAGGCATGAATCTTTGAATCCAAAACTATTTTGGTGTCTTTTGAAAAAAGAAAATTCTTTTCACAACCCAGAAGTTGCAAACCAGTGGCCTGCAGACAGATTAGGCTGACAGATGTGTTATACTTGGCCCACACAGCATTTTGTAGAATTTAAATTAGTTGCCAGCACTTAAAAATGGTGAGATTTTTACATAAGGATCTGGATTTCCAGCTGCTCTTGAAAACTCAGGCGCTCTGGCAGCCCTGGACCTAAAGTCCCACTGGGGTAACAATTGACTGAGTTGAGTAGCTCCCACCCTCTTTAGACAGATGCTGACCTTGTTCCCTGTTCTCCTGTTATCTGCCTGGCTGCTGGTGGTATTTGAGTTTGTAACTCTGTCTCAACCCAAACAACTAACCATTTATTCTTCAGACCAACTCCCATTATTATCATATTATGTTATACTATACTATTCTATACTATTATATTATACTATGATCTAGTCTGTTTACATTACTCCCTTACTTAGAAATCCCCAGTGATTCTCGAAACCAACAGAACAAATTCTAAACACCCAGTGTGGACTAGGTCGACATCGGACTAGGTCGACCTCAGCCACCCCTTCTAGTTTATCTACCAACTCCCAAGTCCCCAAATCCTCAACATGGAATGCTGGTCATTTCCTCATCCCATCCTTCCCCTGACTGCATACTCCTAACACGTGCTGCCTGTCCACACCGCTCTCCACTGGTCGAACTTCCCTTGGTCTCCCACCTTCAGTTCAGAGGTCACGTCCTCTGTATAGCCCACCCTGACCCCACCCCTCGCTCCCCGGGGCTACCACAGCAGCACTGTGTTCCTACCTCGGTTTCAGCACCTGCCACGTCTCTCTCTAATTATCTGTTTACACGGCTGCCTCCTCCACACCCACCCCAGACTGAGATCCTTGAAAGCAGAAACCGTGACTGATTCATCTTTGTAT
>NW_007791367.1:0-1868 GCF_000696425.1 Galeopterus variegatus
AAAAAAAAAAAAAAAACAGTGCATAAGTAGAATTTTTTCTAAGTTTCTTATTTGTAAAATGTCTTGATTTTATGCTTGAATGGGTCTGAATTTCTAGATTTAGTTTATTTTCCTTCAAAAGTTGTAGGACAATTCTTTCTTATATCCTAGCATTAATGATGTAAAAAGAAGTCCATTGTATATAATCAATTATCTTTCAATAAAAAAGCTGTCAAAAAAAAATAAAATCACCTACTGTACATTAAAAATAAAAGCCCATTTTCAATCCAGTTTTTATTCTTTGATAGATATCTTATATTTGCTGTCTAGAAGCTAGTTGGATTTTTATTTTTTATTAGTATCTATAATTTTGATTAAAGTGTGTCTGTTTATTAATTTATTTATTTTCAACATGTATTCTTTCTTGGTTTTCTCTGAATCATTTGAATGAAAAAGTATGTTTTTGTGTCATTCACATAATTTTTTACATTTATTACTTCCCATTAATTTTTTTTAAATTTTCTATCTATTAGCAAATGCTAGATATTATGAATCATCTTTTCCTTTTAATTTCTATTATAGTTTCAATTATTTTAATTCTTTGACCAAGGTCAAAGTAGAGTTTATGTTCCTGATTACTGAGTTCTCATTCATATTCTGTCTTGCTATTAAGCCATTCAATTACTATTATTATTTTCAATTTCAGTAAACATATTTTAATACTGAGAATTGTATTTAATTCTCTGATTGCTCTGAGTTTTTTTATGTGCATATTTGTATGGATTTAAATTTACATGAACACATTATAAATATAACTGTTGCTTTATCAATTACTGTCAGCATCTAGAGAGATTTGATAGATAGATTATAGATTAAAAACGTAGATAGTTAGATACATAAAATTGTTGGCATGAGAAACTAAGATGGAATTACTCACCACCTAATGGAACTATTCTTCCTTCAGGCCTCTTTTGAATGGAGGTTCTGACTATATGGCTCTGTGGATACATAGACAGTTTGTACTAACAGTTGGTTTTCTTTCTGGATAAATCAGTTGGGATGATCCAGGCAAAATTGAATCCACCCACCGTATTGCCTTATTAAGTGCATTAGTCTGTTTCTGTTGCTTGTAACAGAATACCTGGAACTGGGTAAATTATAAAGAAATGAAATTTATTTCTTTTCTGCCAAGTCCAGGGGGCATATCTGATGACGGCCTTCTTCTGAGTGAGAAATCTTTAACTCTCTATAGGATCCTGTGGTGACCAGGGTATCACATGGCAAGAATGGCAAAAGCAACAGATCTTTCTCATTTGCTGTCTTTATAAAGTGATCAAAACCATATCCATGAGAACTCACTAAACCTTCAACCCATTACTCCGTGGATTACTGCACGAACAGATTACTCCGTTCATGAGGGCACAGTTCTCATGATCCAATAACCTCTTCAAAGCTCTACCTTCCACCACCATATTGAAGGTTTAATTGCAATAAGAGCTTGGGGGGACATCAAACCACAGCCTTAAGCAAGGTTCTTACCTAGAGACAGAAAATTTTAGGGTACTTTGCTGTTGGGTGAAACAGCTTTCCCTTACTACTTCTCTCCCTCTCTGTCCCTGTGCAAGTCTCAAATGCCTAGCACTCTTTTCCTCTTCCCTTTCCCATCTCATACACATCCTAAGATCCCCTGAAAGTAGGCTGCATCCTGGAATTAATTATAGAGCAGTATTTACTAAGCTTTTCCTGTAGCAAATAACTCAGCAGTTCTGTGTACACTGAGTCTGTGCTGGCCCAAATCTATCTGTCTTCCAATTAATTATCCAGCTACTTGCCCTAAGGCCTACTCCTACTACCAGCAGCTCTTGTTGACTCTGAGGTTGGATTTTTTT
>NW_007791368.1:0-469 GCF_000696425.1 Galeopterus variegatus
AAGTAATCTCATCAGACCAAGGGCATTGATCAAAGTAAACACATCACTCCAAGCTCTTCGATCAAAGTAAACTCATCAGAGCAAGCTCATCGATCTAAGTAATCTCATCAGACCAAGGGCATTGATCAAAGTAAACACATCACTCCAAGCTCTTCTATCTAATTTAACTCATCAGACCAAGTTCATCCATCTGGAAAAAATAATGAGACCAAGCTAATAGATCTAGGAAAACTAATCTGACAAAGCTAATCGATCTAGGACAAATAATCAGACCAAGCTAATCGATCTAGGAAATATTATGAGACCAAGCTAATCGATCCAAGGAAAATAATCAGACCAAGATAATCGATCAAGGAAATATTATCAGACCAAGCTAATCCATCTAGGAAAACTAATCAGACCAAGCTAAACGATCGAGGAAAAATAATCAGACCAAGCTAATCTATCTAGGAAAACTACTCAGACCAAG
>NW_007791368.1:1294-1868 GCF_000696425.1 Galeopterus variegatus
ATCGATCTAGGAAAACTAATCAGACCCAACTAATCGATCTAGGAAAACTACTCAGACCAAGCTAAACGATCGAGGATAAATAATCAGACCAAGCTAATCTATCTAGGAAAACTACTCAGACCAAGTTAATCTATCCAGGGAAACTAATCAGACCCAACTAATCGATCTAGGAAAACTAATCAGACCAAGCTAAACGATCGAGGAAAAATAATCACACCAAGCTAATCTATCTAGGAAAACTACTCAGACCAAGTTAATCTATCCAGGGAAAGTAATCAGACCCAAATAATCTATCTAGGAAAATTAATCAGACCAAGCTAAACGATCGAGGAAAATTAATCAGACCAAGATACTCGATATAGGAAAACTACTCAGACCAAGAATATCGATCTAGTTTAACTAATGAGACCAAGGTAATCGACCTAGGAAAACTAATCAGACCAAGCCAATCAATCTAGTAAAACTAATCAGACCAAGCTCATCAATTGAAGTAAATTCATCCGACCCAACTAATCGATCTAAGTAAACTCATCAGACCGAGCTCATCGATTTAAGTAAACTCATCAGACCGAGC
>NW_007791369.1:0-1867 GCF_000696425.1 Galeopterus variegatus
AACTCTGGGTAAAGTTCCAAACATTAAAATATGCAATTATTTATCAGGTAGTTACATTACCAGGAAAAAAAATGTATATTGAAACAATGAAATAAAATCCTCTGTTTACATATAAAATAGAGTCAGATTCTAGACTCAGATACAGTAATTATAATCAGGTTTTTACCAGCATCAGTATCCAGCAGGATATTCAAAAGTCATGTTCAATGTTGGTTAATTCTCTATTTTGTAGAAATGTCCTTTCATTGTAGGACACTAAATGCCAATAAGCACTTCCAATCATTGTGATAACCAAAAACGCCCCCTTTAAGGCAGTACCTACTTTGATGAGAACCACAGCTTTACTCTGTCTGAATTTCTTATGTTTCCTTTGCTATTCACTACATGCTAGTGCCTCAGGGTACCAGCTGCCTGCTAGTAACCACAAGTCCATATCTCCAGCATAGACATCTTCTTAAGTTTCAGAATTGTCTTTTCAACTTCCCAAAGGATACAGAGGCCCTCACTCATACCTCAAAATCAACATGTCTAAATCATTTTGCCAGACTGTAACTAAATCTGCTTCCGTTTCTGTGGTCTTAATCTGCAGCACTATCATATACTCAATCATACAAGCTATCATCCTGGGTGTCCTCTTTGTCTCCTCCCTGACCTCACTCCCACATCAGCCCAATCACTAAGACTTCTGATTTTACCTCTTCTCCATTCTACCACCATTGCACATGGTCAGGCCCTCCCTCATCATACAGAAAACAGCCACCTAGAAACCAGAATGAAATAGTTGGACAATAAATGTGATAATTCGATCCTCCTGATTTAAACTCTTCAGATTGAGCTAATGTCCCTTTTGTGCTCATAAATAATACCTTGTGGGTGCCTCAGTCATTGCCTGTACTGCCCCACTTGTTTGCATCTCTGCCCCACTAAGCTATAAGCTCCTGGTGTCAAGGATTGATTTATGTGTATCTCTATATTCTCAGGGCTTAGTACAATGCTGGACACAGCATAGACAGTCAATAAACATTTGCTGAGTGAATGAAATATCCATAAGAAACCACAATATTAATGATTTACTTAATGTGAGTGAAGTAAGGAATAACTTGGTTATAACGGATGTAGATTTTGGGTGCTGTCCTTACACATTATCAATGAAATGATTATCTATCATCCCTTGAAATTATTTCAGGACAAAATAGATGCTTAAATAAATTTAATACAATCCTGACTTTAAATGTACAATGTCAAAAAGGGTTGACCTGATAATTTGATGAGCTTATTTTCCATTTGAAAAAAAACCCTCTTCTAATCCTAAGAGCAAAGTGGGTTTCCTGACGTCCTTTTTCTCATTAATTTAAAAATAGTCATTAAATATCAACTATGTGTCAAGCGGTATGCCAGAAAATGGGAAAGGGTGAGTATGGTGTCTAAGATATGATCTTTCCCTTGGCATGTTCAAAGTACAAGGGAAAGAGTCAAGTAAACAAAAATCACTATGCACAGTGGCAAGTGTAACAGGGAAGTTATGTACAAAGGCATATGAAAGCACTGAGAGAGTTGTGATTAATGGGCCTTGTGGGAGAGGTGTGGATTGGGCTTCTTAGATAAAGTCACTCTTGAATTGGGTTGAGTTATTCTATCAGTCAGGGAAGGAGAAATTATGCCATGGTAACGAACACCACCAAAATATCTGTTGACTTAACACATGCACAAAAGTTTATACCTCACTCACATTCCACATCCATTTCTGGTTAACAGGAAACTACTGCTCAACGTAGTCACTGTAAGTCCCAGGTGACAGAGACTTCGTCTCAACAAATGCCTTCGTGATAGCTGCAGCAGGGGAGGGAACTCTCACTCCTCTGGAAAC
>NW_007791370.1:0-1867 GCF_000696425.1 Galeopterus variegatus
AAAGCCAAGCTGGTTACAGACATCATTACAGCTATACGTCAATTAAACCATGAAATTCAATCTCTATTTCCTTTAGTTAGTGGAATTTATACACCAAACACTGAAGAAAAACAGGATTTTAGAGCTATATCTATATAGCTAGTTAGTACTGCAAGTTCTTTGTTCTACTGAAAATTTTAAAGGTGACTGAGAAACATAGAAGTGCATGAGGTGAGGGGTAGGTGTACTAGTTCAAATCTTGTCGATTGGTTAATTGGGCCAAAGAACTAGTAGATGCTGTCAAAAATCAGTCAAATCATTATCAGTGCTCCACCTAAGTGACCAGTTAAATTAATTCTTCTATCTAGGCTACTCATGTTATAACAAGGTATATACAGCTTGGGAGAAAAATATGAGGGGTCTTCAAAAAGTTCATGGAAAGATTCATATTACCTTTAATTCCATTTTTCCACAAACTTTTTGAAGTACCTTTATATCAACCTGTGGCCCCCACTCTCCCACCTTCTGTTCAGATCTCTGGTAGGGCCTATTTCGATTTGTCTGATTGATTTTTTTACTGCTTCACATTAGTCAGACCAATAGTACTGCTCAATGTGTTACCTGCACATTCAATTAAACTGGTGGAGCTTTCTGCGTAAGAGTCTCCTACCTTCCAGTACAAAAGAAAGGGTTTAAGTAGAGAAAGGTCAAACAAGAGTGTCAGAGAAGGGCAAGATGAGGTTTATTGCTGGAATAGATTTGGCTCAAACTTTCTGTACTAAGTTAATAAGCCAAACCTTGTAGAAGACTAGAATTTGGACCAGAAATAAGTAGATTGTTCTAGGCTCGTTTTGTATGTAAATGAGAGTTGTATGAATTTACTTAACCTGACTCTTATTGTGAGAATGTAATTCATTTGAAATGGTTGGATTTGTTTTGGCAAAGACTGAATGCCCAAGTTTGCCTTCCTCCTCCTTTGTTTAAGGGGCAGGTGACACACATTCAATGTCTCTTGAGGGAAATCAGAATCTTAGTCTCTGGGTTGGGGAGATAGAGGAGGAGGAAATGAATGCACCATGCTTTCATTATGCTTGAAGTCAGTTATTTGCAAAGAGGTTCTTCTTCAACTGAATGCATCTGTTACTCCATGTATGGCCTCTCAGCTCTGCAGCCTTTGTTGTAATGTTACATTTTGTATCTAATATTTCTTGCTACTGCTTAGAAATCATTGTGACTACGTTGGCCTTTATCAATAATTTTATGTAGCATAATCCATCACCATGTTGGATGTTGGGGCAGGGAGGAGGATATTACTTCGTCTTTCACTTGGTGCTCAGACAGCTCTCTCATATTGATTTCTTGGCTTGCGTGTTCGTTAGATGATGATTTGCACTTTTCCTGTATTGTGTTTATCCAGATTATATTTCAGATGCATCTACAACATATCATCATTAACAACAAGCATTTATTGAACACTTATGGGCTATGGATCAGGCTCCAAGCTAGGTACTGGGCATCATAAGAGGAACGTAATGCGATCCCTACACTGGAGGGTTTTACTATCTATTGGACTATGTTTGTTAAAAAAAAAAAAAAAAGATAGCTAACAGCTTATGCCCAGTGAGTGCTACAGGCAATAATAGATGCTCTTGGAGTTCAGAGAAAGGAGTGATTGGTGGGGGATGGGGAGTCAGGGAGGGCTTTGAAATAAGACGAAATTTGAGTGACTTCTCAAAAGACGGGAAGGTTATTTTATGGTATACCTGATATAGCAAGTTTCTGAATACTATTGCACCAGGAAAAAAAAATAGTAATGACTGTATCTCTAAACTACAATTGCCTATTAATTATTTATGAACTTAGACTAAGGATCAATATTCACGTGCTT
>NW_007791371.1:0-1867 GCF_000696425.1 Galeopterus variegatus
AGCAACTTTAGCAGAATTTGCATGTAGAATGTGGGGTTCTCCTTTGCTTGCAGTCTCTGGTAGCCCTGGCTGTCCCTGAGTGCTTTGCCTGTTTCCTCCATTTAGAAAGATGGCACAATTTTTCACTGGGGTTTTATTCAACTGGCATTACCACTGGGATAGCAAGCTGTTTTGGGGTCAAAGATGCAAAAATGTTCAAGTGACCCCATGAAGATCTGATTTCATATTTCAAGGTTTCAACTCCCCTGCAGATGCTCAGATAATTAGTGCTTTTTAAAATTTTTTCCAGGGTTTATATTTGTTTTTCATGAAAGGTATGCTTTTTAGGAAATTAATCCTTTGCTGCAGAAGTGGGAAATATGCACTGATTTTCAAAGTATTTCTAAAGGCACTCTGATCTTGCTTCAAAAGAGTTTGGGGCTGTTTGAATGTTTTACTTAAATATGACTAAATTTTTGTTGCAAAACTCTTCTAGGATTGTTTAACTACACCTGATAGAAGCAAATGTTATGGCAAATGAGGCATTCACTTAACACAGCTGTCCTTGAATACTAGTTCACGTTTAAGTAATTTTTGTCAGACATATTATAGGTAGCTTTGTAATGAAATAAATTTCAAATATTTTGTTTTATGATTTTTCTCAATAGCTTTATGAGCTTTACATCAGCCTCTTTTACTTGAAGTTACATTTAGCATTAAAAAAATAAAATCCAACTTACCCAGTCAATAGACATTTAGAAACAGCAATCATTTAATATATAGTTAAAACCTCTAATCCCCAAAGAACCTTAAGGAAAGGGAAAGGAAAATAGATGACAATTAGGAAAATCTCTAGATTTACCTAATAGAAAAATTTCTGTACTATTTTCTCTACTTTTTGCTATTTTCTTTTAATATATATATAAAACAACCCCTCCCCCCCCAAAACAAAAATGAAATAAATCTTTAAGAAGATAGAAAATCATAGGAAAAGATATATTATAAAACAGCAAAAAAAAGAAAGTTGATAAAGCAAGCTAGATTAATAGACTGGAGGAAATTAATGACACAGTAGTCTTCACTGATTCAAAAAGTACTCCAAAAATTCGACACTTACTCATCAGGAAAATATAAAGAGGTTTAGCACTGAGAAAAAACATAAGTAAAATATAGATTGGAAGGCAAAAGAAAGATCATCATGATTTTCAGTTTAGATGATTTTCCACATCACATCTCCAAAAGGATATTTTTGCAATCTCCTTCATTTAATTAGGTCTGCGAAAGAATGTGAACAGCATATAAAAAGCAGTGATCCTGTACCCAGCAGTAATCGATTAAAGTGTAGAAATTTAAAAATGGTCCCATTACCATTCATGATAGTATCAAAACTCTCAGTTACTTACAAAGTAATAGAACATATGCAAAATCAGTATGGTGAAAGTAATAAAATGTTTTTAGATACCTAGAAGGTGTCCTAAATGTATGGAGAAATAAGCAGTCCTTATGATTCAAAATGTTAATACCAGGATGTCCATTCTCTCCAAATTGATACATAAATTCAAGACAATCACAATCAAAATTTCACCAAGAGTTTTATGGAACTTTACAAATTGATTCTAAAATACATGTGGACGAATAAAGGACAAAAAACATTCAAGATAATTTTGAGGGTGCAGTAATAGAGGTTGTCCACTCAAATATTGTTTGGTTACTAAACTATAATTTAAAAACGTGATCTTGGTAAAAGAATAGGAAAATATATCAGTGGAAGAGTTTAGAAGAGCCAGAAACAACAGACACACTCATGTGGGAACTTGGTATATAACAGAAATGGCACTGTAGATTGGTGAGAAAAAGATGGATTGTTAGAGGAATTTAGTTGTAAAAG
>NW_007791372.1:0-1867 GCF_000696425.1 Galeopterus variegatus
TCCCTCCCTCCCTCCCTCCCTGCCTTGTAGTAAGAGTATCTAAAACCTACTCTCTTAGTGAATTTCCTCACACATCTTTCTGTGGCTACTGAAGACTTGATGTTTTGCAAACGGTACTGGAAATCTACTCCAAGCTCCATTTTTCAAAGAAACAAAGAAAATAAAAAAACAAACAAAAATAGCTCAAAACAGGAAAAAAGTCCCCAGAGGACTGTCATGGAAACACAGGGCTCACATTTGCTGAGTTTCGTGCCAGGAGTGACCCCTGACCTCGTGACAATCCTGTGATTCTGGGAGGTGCCTGGGCTGGGGCTGCCCATTTCTGTTTCAGAGATAAGGGTGAAGTGGGAGTGGGTTATGACACAGCAGAGTTTGGTTATTGGCACTGCCAGGCACTGGGCTGCAGATGCTGTCTCCAGATTAGTAAGTTCTCTTTGCCTCTGAGCCCCACTTCTAGGGCTGGTCCCCCTTTGACAGAGGGAGCCTTTGCCAGGAATGGTGATTTCATGGCTCCTGTGGTACACCCATGCAAGTGCCACAGTCCCCCATGTGTGGCTTTCTCAGCCAGGGCTGGGCAGACAGAGGGGAGGAGTGACAGGATATTACCTGGTAACAATGGGGGCTGGGCTGGGAACCACAGCAGCTGATGAGAGGGTTTGCAAGGACCAGTGACCATGCTGTGCCTAAGGCAGGGAGAAAAGAATCTGTAATACCCATCCTGTCTTTATTTAAAATTTACATATTTTGTTCATCATAGATTTTTTGCATTACTTGAGTTTTAAAAATATTATATTACAATATCATTTGTCTTGATTGATTGCTATATTAGTAATTATTAGGACTATTATTGGTGTATTAGTTTCCTATGGCTGCTGTAACAAATGACCACAAATGTGGTGGCTTAAAACAACACATGTTTACCATCTGACAGTTCTGGAGGCGAGAAGCCATCAGTTTTATTGGACCAAAATCAAGGTATTGGCAGGGCCACACTCCCTCTGGAGGCTCTAGGGGAGAATCTGTTTCCTTGCCTCTTCCAGCTTCTAGTGGCTGCCTGCATTCCTTGGCTTGTGGCCCTTTCCTCCATCTGCAATGTACTGTCAGACCAACCTCTGCTTGAGTCACCTTCTGCTCTTCTGTTTGGGGTCAGCCCGCCCACCCGTCCCCTGCTGCCTTCCTCTATGAGGACCCTTGTGATTACATTTAGGGCTCACCAGAATAATGTAGGATAGGCCCTCCAGCTCAAGATCCTTAATTTACTCACGTTTGCAAAGTCCATTTTGCCATATAAGATAACGCTCACAGGTTCCAGGGATTACGATTTGGGTATCTTCAGGGGCCAATATTCAGCCTTCCACCTTGAGTTTTTTGCGGCTCCCTTAAGTTTTCTGCCTGCATCTCGGCTCCATGGTCTCAGCTCTATGGAGACACTTCAGTGCCGTGGAGGACTCAGGAGAAAAAACTCCTAGAAGTACAGCCAGAGGCTTGAGGTCACAGGCTCTGACCTCCCCCGAGGCTGGAAGCTGGGCTTTTTCTCGCAAAGCCAGCTGCAGCGGATGACTTTGCTCTACCTTGGTGGGTGGTTTTTCTGCAGGTGAAGCTCCTCTGGGCCTTCCCAGGAATAGGTGAGTGGACCCTCTTGTGAGCCCCTGTGTCATGCTAGGCTAATGTCGGAATCATGCTGACGTCACCAAATTGTTGAGCTCTTTTATTTGCCTGTCATCCTGCCGACTGGGTCAATTGTTGAGCTAGGGCTGGGTCTGGAGCTCACAGACCCCTCAGGCCCATTGTCCAGACTGGGTCATGAACCCTTCACATGCCAGGCTGGGTCCCCAGACCCCTCACATGCAGGTCTATGAGCTAGGTA
>NW_007791373.1:0-1867 GCF_000696425.1 Galeopterus variegatus
ATCTGATTGAGTCATGGGGGCAGATCCCTCATGAATGGATTAATGCTCTCCCTGGGGGGGGGATTAATGAGTGAGTTCTCACTCTTAGTTCCTGCGAGAGCTGGTTGTTTAATAGACCCTGGCACCTTCTCTCTCTCTTCTGCTTCCTCTCTCTTGCTTCCTCTTGCCATGTGATCTGCTTGTACTTGCCACTTTCCACCATGAGTAGAAGCAGCCTGAGGCCCGTGCCAGATGCACCTGTCCCCAAATCATAAGCCACATCAACCTCTGTTCTTTACAAATTACCTAGTTTCAGGTATTTCTGTTATAGCAGCACAAAACGGACTAATACAATGAACGTGCTAATAATATTGACTTGATCATCACATACTGTACACAAACACTGATAGTCCACTCTGTACCTCATAAATATGTATAATCAATTACATTTCAATTAAAAAAATAAATTAAAAAATGAAAATTAAAAAAGAAAAGAAAACTACATTTCAATAAAAAAAATTAATTAGGGGCTAGCCCATTAGCTCAGTTGGTTAGCCCACAGCCTTGTAACAAACATCAAGGTCAAGTGTTCAGATCCCCATACTGGCCAGCTGTCAAAATATATATATATTAATTAATTCATTTTTAAAAATTAAAACAATGAAGTCAGATTCTATGAGCTTCCCAGAATGGTGCTTTTATTAATCAAGTTGTATCATGAAATTGTCTCCAAGGCAATAAGCACATATATTTAGCAACAGCATAATATTTCAATATATGAATATACCATGTCCTTATCATATGGTATGTGGTCTATAAGAACATACAACACCCTTATTATGTGGTATATATGAATGTATCAAACCCATATTTTTGACCATTTATGTTGTTTCTGATTGTATTGATAGAGACAGTATTGTGAAGAGCATCTTGAACATTCCTTGTCATGAAACTTTCTGAATTTTTTAAAAAAATAGAATCACTGTGTCAAAGATTATGAACATTTTAAGAACTTTACTAAATACTTCCATAGTGTCACCCCATCCCCTCACCCCAACCAATTGCTCCAATTTATACTTCCTTTCTCCAAACACTAGCTAGTAGACAGTATGGTTCTTTTTACTCTTTACTAAGATGATAGATGAAAACCAATATCTTGCTTTTATGTTTATTCTGATTACAACTGAGCTAAGCATCTTTTCTTATGTTTACTGGCTGCCTATGTTCATTCATAAGTATACTTTTCCATTAGAATATTCAACTTTTTTTTACTGATTGGTTTTTTCTTCATTTTTTAGTTTATTCATTATTTCTGTGCAATTATTTTATTATTATGTGGTCAAATCTATCTTTTTTGATGTTTAGAAGAGCCTTTTATATTTCAAGATTACATAAATATTTCTATTTTTCTCTAATTGTTGTAAATGTCTCACTGATGTTTAAATCTTTAATGTTACAGGGATTTATTTTGTTGTGCAACGAGTTAGGCATCTAACTTTCTTTTTTCAGAATGGCTAGCCAATTTTACCACCATTTATTGGATAATCTTTCATTTTCCTTTGAGCTTGAGATGTAGCCCTTTATAATGTACTAAGTTGGTACACACACCTCAGGTCTTTTGAAGACTTTCTGTTCTGTTCCGTTAATGTTCCTGTTTATTCTGCTCTTAGAACTACTTTATTTTTATACTGCAAAATTTTATTACATATTAATATGTAGTAAAGCGGACCCAATACTCCCCACCCCATTCTTCTTTTCCAAATTTTTTTGCTATTCTTGCATATATATTTCATCAAATTTAATGCTTATATAAAGACCTTTAAAATAATTCTCCCAAATTCAAAAATGATAGCATTATTTTGTTGTTGTTGTTTTAGATATTTTTTTT
>NW_007791374.1:0-1867 GCF_000696425.1 Galeopterus variegatus
AAAAAAAAAAAAAAAAAAAAAAAAAAAAAAAGGACAAGTTATAAATTAAATTAGTGGCATTCTCACTGGTTTATCGTTCGATAGAGAAAGGACATTAGGCTGGACCTGAATGAGGTCACTTTAGGTATTTTTAAAGTATTTTTCTAATTCTGTATTTCTCTGAATAGTTTTCTAGTAGACTACATCAACCTATAATCATTTTCTTTTTTAAACCCAAATCTTGGATGTACAATTTGACAAATACAAATGTGCTTGTGGAGACACAAGGACAAAGTATGAAAATTGGCACTGGCTTAAAAAATATAGGATATTTAGGAACAGAGTATATGCTTCTGAAATGACACTGGGAATATTAAGTGGATCAATGAGCAGAAAAAAGAACAAGCAAACTCAGCACAGAAGAAAGATAGGTAGTCACAGATAAGAGAGCTGGACTAATTTAGTTTGAAGAACACACACCATAAGCGGCATACCCAGCTCCAGGGATAAGTTCTGATGAGGGTAAATGGCATGAATCTTGGTGCATAATGGAGAAAATATTCACTGCCTTGAAGAAATCCTTGTGGAAAGATAGGGGTAGACATAGAAGTTTACAGTAAGAGTTGGGCCTCTTTCCCTCATGCCCAACTCTCTTTGGATTCTGCAGTTTTGACACCATGTAAACTATAATTCATCAAAGGACTGGTTTCAACCAGTGTTGTGTGTACCACCAGCAGATATATATACATGTGTGTGTGCCAAACTCAACTTATGTTTAACATTACATTCCAACTCACTACCTTCACAGCAATGTGCTTTCTATGTCTCACAGCTCTGTGTGTCTGAGGCTCTGTATGCAAGGCTGTGATTTTTTCCATCTTAAAGCCCCCACCCCCATTTCTCTCTTCTCTTTCTCTAACATGAGAAGGCAACAAAGGAGACTAGAGATTAGAGAGTTGAAGATAATTCATACCTTAACAGGTTTTATGAAGGAATGATCAAATTCTAACTTCAGTAAAAGAATGAAATGAATAATATGGTAGGATCTTCAAAATTTAAGACTGAGGAATCCAAATCCTTCATTTTATATATGAAGAAAGCTGGGGGCAAAGAAAGTATGCTTAACTGCCCAATGTAACACACAAAGTTAGTAAAAAAAGCTGGGATGAAAACCCAGGGTTTCTAACGCTGTGGAGTGTTCCTATTATTTCATCAGTTTTTAATCTTGGCATCTTTACTACTAAAATCATTTCATAAATAAACAAACAACAGCAACAACAAAAAACCCACAACAAAACAGACTCCCCCTTGATGGAGCAACAAGTCTTAAATAAGTATGCATTTATAGGTCTTTTGTTAGTATGCTTTCAGAAGAGAGCAGAAATGTTCCTTTCAGAATATTTTAAGGACGTGAATTTCAGGAACACTGAAGAGTAACCATTAACCAGACTTCCTAGAATTTGCACCTATGCTGTTCAGGATTGATTTATGATTGTAAAGGTTACTGGAAGAGGTACAAAATGCATGTTATAGGGTCTGCACTTTTCCCTCACTGTGGCTTCCAGTGTTCTTTTTGTTTGTTTAAGGAATGAAAACACCATTCTGGCTAAGTAGACACTATGTTATAATCTAGCCTCAGTAGAGGTAGTTTTTCACCTTATTTGTATGAAGTACATAATTCTACATTTTTCTGAGAAATCCTTTCATTACCTAATTTGTCTGTTACCAGTTTTAGAAAAAGCCTTGGTAGGCTCTAAGGTGTCTGATCTGACATCTTTGAATGAGCCGTGTTTCATTTGTGAATCTTGCTGTATGGTTCTTATCAATTTTATTATTTCAAGATGTGAAACTGAATCCAAATATATATATTTATATATATATATATATA
>NW_007791375.1:0-1867 GCF_000696425.1 Galeopterus variegatus
ATTTTTCTGTTAACTTTTTTTTTTCACCCTCTCTGGGTTTATTTTGGATCATTTTCCTTCACTCTAAGTTCAAGTTCACTGATATTTTCTTTTACAGTGTCTAATCTTTTGTAAATCTCTCATGTATTTTATATCTGATATTATGTTTTTATTCTCTAGAAGTTCCATTTGAGTATTTTTCATATCTTCAGTTTTTCTCTTTGCCATTCTCATCTTTTCCTCTACCTAACTGAACATATAGGGAGTATTTACAATAAATATTTATAATTCCTTGTCTGCTGCTTCTAGAATCCCTGTCATTTCTGGTTCTTTTTCTATTTATTGACTTATTCCTGAATTTATGAATTTTGTTATATTTATTTAAGTAATTTTTTTTCTTCCTGGAACACAGTTAAATTTCTTAAAAGCAGGACTCCTACTTTATCTGCAAGCAGGAGACAGGATCTTGGAGAAAGATGTTTTGAAGCAGGGAGTGTGTGTGTGTGTGTGTTAGGCTGGTGAAGAAGAAAAAAAGTAGGTGCTAAAATGTTCCTGGCAATGATCAACAGCATATAACAAACCTCTTTGTTGAAATGCTCACAGGAAATCCAAAAAAATCGAAATGGCCCATGTCAGATCTTTTCTGAGTAAGCAGAGGGAGAAAAATGTGAGGATTTGATGTTTGATACAGGGAAAGGAGACCCAAGGGAGAGAAGAGAAAAGAGGTGGGCTATTTTATAACTTCATCAAGGATTTTTCTATAATCATCTAAAATTGACCAAGGATAGAGGAAAAAGGTGACCGAAGCATTTTTGTTATGCTTGGTTGTGAATGCACTTTTTTATTATACTTTATAAAAACACATCTCTTTTACAAGGCAACTTCTTTCTCAAGTGATTTGCATATTTCTGTTAACAAATAGTGTTGCAGTGGCAGAAATCTGGAAAATGCCATAGAACGAATCTCTCCAAAGAGAATTTCAGACTAAGAACAGAGGACTCAAGGAATTCATTAGACTGTAGGATATTTCAGGGAAGGGATCACATCTAAAATATTCAATATCTCCAACACCCATTTCCCATGCCTACACATGGTAGGCATTCAGTAAATATTTATTGAATGAAAACCTAAAGTTTTGGGAATAATCATATGACATGTGCAAATGAGTTTGAAAATGCTACAGCAGACATCCCCTCTATAAGACACAAGTCACATATTAAAGGCTCTGAGAAGACTTGCAGTAAAGAAACCTATTTATTTTTTTGAGTAAACAATTTTTTCATTGATATCTTTGACCATGGAACTGATTTTTAGGGAATACCTATTAGCATCATGCAGAAATGGAACCATAACTCCATGTATCTTTGAGGTAGCAAAGGTGATCCTAAAGATGAGAATTTTTTTTTTTTTATGACCGGTAAGGGGATCTTAACCCTTGGCTTGGTGTTGTCTGTACCACACTCAGCCAGTGAGTGTCCAGGCCATACCTATATAGGATCTGAAACTGTGGCCTTGGTGTTATCAGCACCGCACTCTCCCGAGTGAGCCATGGGACCAGCCCCAAGGATGAGAATTTTAAAAGTTGAATCCAAACCACAAAAATAGTTTAAGATTCAAGTTAAATTGGTTTATTGTGAGAGCTGGACCTGGTAGGTTGCAAGTAGAAAGCAATTTTTATTTCATTCTGCCCCTTCAAACCTGATATTTTGACTACGCACCCCCAACCCCCAGGTTTCTCTGACCAATAAAATTCTGAGCAGTTTTCTGTTGAGTTTTCTGATGACCAAGTGGTAATAAATAAAACACAGTCTTCTTTTCAAGGTAGTAAAAAGTCTATTCCAAAGTCTAATTCATGTAATCTGAAGGTCTGTCTCCTCTTTCATCCCCA
>NW_007791376.1:0-1866 GCF_000696425.1 Galeopterus variegatus
GAACATTACTAGAAAGCTGGGTTTTGAACTGCTTTTTCACCATTTTAAACCACATGCACCAGATTTATATTTTAGAGAGAAAAAAAGACTGATACAGAAAATTTAAGCAGAGAGAATACATAAATGGGAGGTTATTTTAATTTTAAATAGAGAGATGATGGTAACTTTTACTTAGTGGATGACCAGGAATAAAAAAAAATAAAAAATAGTAAAATTTGGAAATATCTGCTGACTTCTGTTTATTTGTGTATTGTTTTACAGAGATTACTTAATCTTGATGTCTCAAAATCATCCACAAAATACTAGAAAACTAAGTCCAGCAAAATACAAACAAACGAACAAAAAAACCCCAAGCAATCTTAAACCATGACCAAGTGGGATTTATGTATTAATGTAAATAAATCATATCAATAGAATTTTTTAAAAAAGCAAACAGAAATCACATTATCTTCTCAATTGTTGCAGAAAAATCATTTGATAATATCTAATATCCCTTCATAAAAAAAATTCTCAACAAACAAAGATAGAAGGGATTATTTTTTCAACCCAATAAAGGGCATTTACAAAAATCCAGAGTTAATATTATTCTTAATAGTGAAAGACTGGATGTTTTCCCCTCAAGATCAGAAATAAGTCAAGGATGTTCACTTTTACTACTTCTGTTCAACACTGTACTGGTAGTTCTAGTCAAGGCAATTATGCAAAAAAAGGAATAAATGACATCTAGGTTGAGAAGGAAGAAGTTAAGCTATTTCTTTTCCCAGATGGCATAATCTTGTATATGAAATCCACTAAAAAATAATAATAATAATAAATTAAATGAGTAATGTTTAAAAATTACAGTATTAATACTCATGAAATCTACAAAAATATTAGAACTAATATTTGGAAGCTACTAAAAATATTAGAACTCTTAAATTAGTTCGGTAAAGTTGCAAAATATAGGATTAATGTGGATAAATCAATTGTATTTCTATATACTTGCAAAGAACAATACAAAAACAAAATTGGGAAAACCATTTGATTCATAATAGCATCCAAAGAATAAAATACTAAGAATAAATGTAACCAAAAATGTATAAAACCTATGATCTGAAAAGTATAAAACATTGGTGAAAAAAAATTTTTAAATATTTATATAAATGGAAAAAACATCTTATTTTCATGGATCGGATAACAAAATTGTCGAGAAGGCTATATTTCCAAAATTGATCTACAGATTCAATACCATTCCCATCAAGAATCTGAGGATATTCGTAAAAATTGACAAGCTAGTTCTAAAGTTCATATGGAATTCCAGGGGATTCAGACTAGCCAAAGTAATCCTGAAAAAAGAGTAAAGAAGGAAGACTCACATATTCCAATTTCACATGTGAAATTGAACATTTTTATGATTCAAAGGACACCTTCATGGAAGTGAAAAGCCAACACACAAAATGGGAGAAAACTTTTGCTAATTATATATCTGACAAGCATCAATCCAGAATATATGAAGAACACTTACAACTCAATAAAAATAATTTTAAAAGCCAAATAGCCAAATTTTTAAAATAGTGTAAATGTTCTGAATAGACATTTCTCTAAGGAAGATATGCAAATAGCTAATAATAATAATAATACAGAAAGATGATAAAGTTATTAGGTATCAGGGAAATGCAAATCAAAACCACAAAATACAGCTTCACAAACACTAGAATTGCTGATATAAAAAATGTCAGGTGAAAAATACAGTGCAGACATGGAGATATCCAAACCTTCATACACTGCCAGGACCAATGCAAAATGATGAAGCCCATTTGGAAAATGGTCTGGCAGCTCCTCAATGAGTAAATGAAGAGTTACTCCCGTCCTAGCAATTCCGCTACT
>NW_007791377.1:0-1866 GCF_000696425.1 Galeopterus variegatus
TAGATGTGGAAGTCCAGGCCCCCCACATGGTTTCCGCTGATATTGTGGGGGTGGGCTGCATAGCTAGCTGGCAGGAAAGATAGTCTCAACTCCCTAGTTGGATACTACTCTGGGAAGCATGTGAGGACACCTCGTTATAGCCCTGCGAGTTTGGAAGTCTAAGCTCTGTACTTAGCCTTTGCTGGCATGGGTGAGGGTAGGGCCATAGTTTTCTCCCCCCTTCTATGGTGTTTGGCTGGAGTAGAGCAATTATTATCTAGAAGTTTTTCATCTTACTAGAGTGCTCCTTTCCTGTTCCATTGGCTACGGAAAGCAGGCCTTTGTTAAGGCATTTTTATTTTTCTTGGTCTGCACCCATTGACATTTCTGGATGGCTGGTTTCTTCAGCTCCAAGTTTGGAATATATATGAGGCAAAAACAAAACAAAACAAACAAACAAACAAACAAACAAACAAACAAACAAACAAACAAACAAAACAAAATACCAAAAAACAAAAACAAGTAAAAAACCAAAAAACCAAACCAAAACAAAAAACCCCACAAACAAACAAAACCCAAGAACTCACCACTGCATCATTCCTTGGCTCCTAAGGCCCCTAGCTTGTCTGACTCTTTCTCTTTACTCTTCAGAGTCTTTTATTTCTTTTTTCAACATAATGTCCATTATGTTTTGTTGTACTTAGTGGGAGGAAGAGCAAAAAGTACACCTACTTGGTCTTCCTGGAAGTGGAAGTGTCCACCTTCACTTTTTGGTGGTAGCAACTTTTTTCCACTGTATACTCAGCTCCTAGCATAGTGACCAGCATTCTTTCAGGTTGTACTGGGCAATGGGGAATGGATAACAGCAGGGTAACTAGGCCCAAGTAACACAAAAATCCCAGAAAGATCATTCTGATTCTAAGGGCTGATCAACTGTGACTTTTCTAGACTCTGAATCCATAGTATCTCATTCTAGAACAGTACCCAGGAAGCTTGAGTAAGAGTTTGACATAATGAAATTCTAAATCACAAAGCAAAAATAAAAAGAGTTTGATGTGTAAAGTGAAGGTATGGACTGGGTCATTTGAAACATCTGTGTGGGAAATTGAATGAATACAAGGCTCTTTATTAGAAGGCAGGCCATAGGTCCCTGAGGCATTTCAAGGGAAAAATGGCATGGAGATAGAAGATTGCTCAAAGATGGGCCAAAATTCCATAGATAAAGCACAACAATCAGATCATGTAAAAGTAGAAAACATGCCCGTCTGAGAGCATACTGAAGAAAGCATTTCTGTAGCCAAGGTGCTCTAGTGCTAGTGGGATGAAGGTTTCAAATGATAGCAGTTAATAGTTATTGGCATATCTTCACTCTGCTGATTTCTGGATGACTAATTGGATTCTAATTTTAAGCTGACCTATATCCTGAATGCCATTTTTTGAAATACCATTTTTGAGATATACCTATTTCTATGAAACCATCTCCATAATAAAGTCATTGAACACAACTATTGCTCCCAACCATTTCCTTGAATCCCTTTGTAATCTCTCCCTCTTTTCCTTCCTCTCCACCTCCCTATACCCTCAGACAACATTCACCTGCTTTCTGTCATACTAGATTAGTTTGCATTTTCTGGAATTTTATATACATGAAATCATAAAGTATGTACTATTTTTTTTTTGGCTTGGCTACTTTTTTTTTTTTTCCTTTTTGTCTCCTTTTTGTCTTTTTTTCATGTCTGGCAACAGATCACAACCCTCAGTGTCGCGCCCGTACCGGACCGGGACCGGCAACGGGTCCTTTTTGTCTTTTTTCATGTCTGGCAACAGATCACAACCCTCAGTGTCGCGCCCGTACCGGACTGGGACCGGCAACGGGATCACAACCCT
>NW_007791378.1:0-1866 GCF_000696425.1 Galeopterus variegatus
CAGTTAGCCAGTCTGTGTCTTTTGATTTGGGAATTTAATCCTTTTAAATTAAGAGTTGTTATTGAAAAGCATTGATTTACTCCTAGCATTTTATGGATTTTTGTTTGGATGTCTTAAGTGTCTTTTGTTCCTTTCTTTCTGATTTACTGTTTTTCTTCTGTATTTGTTGGTTTCTTGGGTTGTAGACAAACTTTTTTTTTTTTTCTCTCTTCATTATTGGCATTTTTATTTGACTATTGGGTTTTGTTTTTTCTTGAGTTTTTATGGCAGTGGTACTTATTTTTCAGGTACCAAACCCAGTCCTCCCCTGAGAATTTTTTGTAAGGGTGGTTATGTGGCAGTGAACTCCCATAGTTTCTGTTTGCCTGAGAAATGTACTACTCGCCCTTCATTTCAGAAGGATAGCCTTGTGGGATAGAGTATCCTTGGCTGGCAATCTCTGTCTTTTAGTGTTTTGAATATATTATCCCATTCCTTTGTGGCTTTTAGGGTTTGTGATGAAAAGTCTGATGTTATTTTGATTGGGGCTCCCTTATAGGTGATTTGATGCTTCTCTCTTGCAGCTTTTAAGATTCTCTCTTTGTCTTTGAATTTTGCCAATTTGACTATAACATGTCTTGAAGAAGGCCTTTATGGGTTGAATACATTTGAGGATCTTTGAGCTTCCTGAATCTGAAGATCTGTGTCTTTTCCTATACCTGGGAAGTTTTCTGCCACTACTTTGTTGAATATGATTTCAATGTAATCTCCTTTTTCCTCCCCTTCTGGAATAACCATGACTCAGATATTTGAGCACTTAATGTTGTCTGATATCTGTCTTAGATTTTCTTCAATGTTTTTAATTCTTTTTCTTTTCTTTCCTTTTTTCTTTTTTTGGTCTGCCTGTGTTATTTCAAAGAGCCCATCTTCAACATCAGAAGTTCTCTCTTCTGCTTCTGCAAGCCTGCTGGTTAAACTCTCTGTTGTGTTTTTTATTTCACTGAATGAATTCTTCAGCTTAGGAAGCTCTGCTACATTCTTTTTCAGGTCATTGATTTCCTTGCACATTTCTTCTTTCAAGTCCTGCAACTTTTCTTTGTTTCATCGTGTTGTCTAGCTGAGTTTTCTTGTATCTCATTTAGTTTCCTTAGAATTATCACTTGAAATTCTTTGTCAGACATTTCAAGGGCTTCTTGTTCTATAGGATCTAGAGCTTGAGAGTTATTATTACCCTTTGGTGGTGTACTTTCTTGATTTTTCATATTTCTGGTATCTTTCCTTTGAGGTTTAGTCATTGTGGCAAGGGATTTCACGATCCACTGGTTTGACGCTATTGTTTGGCTGGGATCCTGCCAGGGCTGCCAATTTAGCATGGCTGCCTCAGTGTCTGCTCAGTCAGACACTGCTGGCACCATTGGGCACATGGTCTCTGCAGGTCTTGGGCCTCTCTGGGGTGTGACTTTCTGGTCAGTGCACACTCAATTGGGCTGGGGATGGGGTCTGGCAGTGGCAAGGCCTTCCTGCTAGGTCATGTGCTGGTGCCACAGGCCCCGTGGTCTCCACAGGACTCAGGCCTCTCTGCAGATTGACTCTGGTTGGTGCAAACTCAGCCACCTGGAGATGGGGTCCAGCAGTGGCAAGGCCTACCTTCTCAGTCGTGCACTAGCACCACCTCTTGGGGGGGGTGCCTCTCTGGTTGGCACACACTTAGCTGGGGTGGGGATTGGGTCTGGCAGCAGCAAGACCTACCCACTCGGTCACAGGCTGGTGCTGCGGAGCGCGTGGTCTCTGCAAATCTCTGCCCTCTCCAGGGACCAAAAATTTTTTTGACTAGAATTATTGGGTACATTATATTTGTTAAGTATTATTTTAGAATCTACTTATTTA
>NW_007791379.1:0-1866 GCF_000696425.1 Galeopterus variegatus
TAAAAAATAACTCATAAAACTTCCATGTTAAGAGCTAAAATGGTTTGGAAGACAAAGAAGTGCTGAGAAATGTAAGTAAACAGAGCACCTAAGATTTTTCTTTCTAAATAAACAAAAGAGGGAGGGAGGCTGCTTTTACCAGGCTCAAAAATAAAGCGTGTTCAGTGGGGGGAAAGAAACTCAAGGCATTCTCGGAAAAAGTGTCTCTGGCTCCTGAGGGGTGAGGGGTTGCATCGTATGATTGCTGGAAACGTTTAGGTGCCATGACCATAAATGTATAATTGTGGAGAAAATATAGGAATCGTGTGGGACCCCCAAGGCTATTGGTCTTGAAGGCACTGCCAGAAGAACATGGGTTTTCAGAATCAAGGTAAACAACAACGGATTTAGGGTGATAGGAATTGCCAGTGGGGTTGCTCCGCCATGCCAAGTGGCTCCATTAGGAAGGGTTCAGTATGTATTTAATGTTGCCATAAAATCCATCTTCTCAAAGTAAACAAAGCAAGTCTGTGTGCATCTCCGACAAGATGTATGTAGCTTTGTTTGGGATAATGGATTTGACATGAGTAAAAACAGTGGGGATTAAATGGACCCAGCACGGATAAATATGACTAATTGTCACCTCCTCGTATCAGTGTAAACATCTCTAGCACTGCAAACTAGGGGGAGATGGGGGAGCAAGTGGGTTTGGAGGTGATTAGTCACTGCAGGATTGATTCACAACCAATTGATAAAGCAGAGTGGAATGGAGCGTTGAGAGTTTTCCTTGCGGTGGACATAGCTTTTGAGAATTTCCAAGCATATTATTGCTCAAATTGGACTGTGTGTCACAGCCCTGCGGAGTGAGTCCACAGCTGTTCTGTCGTGTGCAGAGTAACTTTGGGCTTTTTTTTTCTTAAATGTTGATTAAACTTTTGAAACTGGCAGAACGACTCAAGCATCTTTCACACAACAAAACAAGATCTGAAATCTTATTTTACATTTTTTAAAAGTTTTCAGCAAGTGGCCCAATTATTGCTTCTCTTTATACACATAGATACAATATTTAACTTTCTTAACTGATTTTACTGTTTTATTTTGTAAATCAAGAACTAGTGCTACACGGATTTCTTTTTTTTAAGATAATACCTATATCTAGTACTGAAATACATCCTTTTTAAGTAAGAGATATTCGCAGGCTTTGAAATTTAGTCACTTGAAATAGTAATTACATTTAAGGTGATTAAATAATATGATGGGGTATATTCATTTACTAACATATGGTTTTTAGCATTTGATTTTTTTTTCACCTGTTTTCATTTTTTAAGCTAGAGTTCAAAGGCATTTTTCTAACCAAATGTCATTTATTATGTCAACGTATGCTGTTTATACTGTGAATATTGTTAACGTAGTGAAATGAAACTTTAGTTCTGTGAATAATAGCAATGTTTAAGGCTCGCAAATATTACAGACATTACAAATTCTATCTGTAATATGCAGAAGTTGATTTTGGATCAAAATTTAGAGCTGTCTTTCAACAGAGCCACATTAAATTTAAAATTAGTTGAGGATTACAGTTTGCTATGAAGAATGTCTCCACCTCCAATATGAGCAAATGTCATCAAAGTGAAGGAAAAAAAGAAAAGAAAAGAAAAGATGTGATTGTTTTGACACAAGTGAGAAAAGCTGAGTGTCACTTCATTTTTAACCTCGTTTCAAATTATCTTTTAACCACCCTGATATTTCTGCATGGAGATAATCACATCTCATCAGCCTTCTCAAAAGCCGGCAGCTACATAGCCAGAGCTAATGCTTCTTGTTAAATCATATTGCTAAACACACTGTTACAGCTCCCACAGCTGACTGATAGAAATCAGCTTTGCTGGA
>NW_007791380.1:0-1866 GCF_000696425.1 Galeopterus variegatus
ACTTTAAAGCTGGAGCTGATGAGTGCATGGAACAAGAGCTGGCAGAAGCCACAGCTGTGTCCCTCAGACGGAATTACTTGGAGGCAGCAGGAGAGAAGAGGGCCTTGGCAGCCCCCAGGAAAACAAGACCACTAATAGTGTTCCTGTGGACCCATGCAGGAGCGAGGAGCCAGAATGATTGAAAAAAGGGAGCCATTCAGAGGCCCGTGAGTCATGGCAAGGGACCAGTGCAGGGCCTGTCCCATGGGAAGTGTTTGGAGCATGGGCAGTGGGGGAGACAGGCACACCAGGAGAACACTGGGGCACAGCAAATACAGCCGACCCGCCCCCAAATCAGCACAGGACCACTCAAAGGAGACTGGTCGGGAATGCAGAATTGCATGGGGTGCACTTTGATGAAAAACCTCAGGCTCAGATCAGAGTTTCTAAACAACCTAGACCCACCAGGTCTCGGGAGAACCGGAAGTACCTATAAGGTCAACCATTAAACCCTGAACTGCACAAAAAGCCTTCTCTAGGGAAATAGCAGCAAAGCAGCAATTTAGCTCAACCACACAGCTCAAGTACTGGTTCTCACAAGAAGTGCCCCCGTTTTAGAAGTAAGTACAGGACAAGAAATTAGTTCTGGCCCATGCACACCACCAGCACAGTGAGGCCTGTCTGGGAACTGGAGGCTTGGAGCCTGGGACTGGGCCCCTCCCCACATCCAGTCACACCACACCAGTGCCTCGGGGCCTGCCTGGGGACCCGAGGCATGGAGCCAGGGACCAGACACCCCCCACAACCAGGCATACCACCAGTGCCAAGGAGCATGCCACTCCATGTGGGTGGCCGACCTCAGCTACCACAATAACCATGGCTGCTGTGAAAGCGGCTAGACGCCACAACCACCACGCAGATGATCTGTCAACCACTGGAGTGCATTGACACAAGGAGAGTCACCAGCAGAGATAAAGAAAAGGAGAGGATGTCTCTCTCCACAAAGCCCATTTCAGAGGGACAAAAGAACCATCAGCTGTTGATGATAATATTGAGGGACCTGATCACACCTCTCAGCATTGGACAGATCATCTAGGCAACAAATCAACAGAGTAACCATTATTCTTTCAGAAGGAGAGAAGAAATCTAGGGTAATTAGAGGGGGGAGTGGGAGGGGAGAGATTGGACAATGGGCATAAAGAATAATTATGATTTGTAACAAATATATATGCTAATAATATTGATTTGATCAACATATCTCAATGTTGAACCCAAAAAATATGTATAATCAATTTTGATTCAATAAATAAAATAAATTAAAAAATAAAATAAAATAATCCAGTTTATTCCTGTTTTATGTTCTGTTTATGTCCTATTTAAGAAATTTTTGGTAGGTTTCTGTAGGTCTAGAGAGGAGCTGGCAAGTCTGGGAAATGCCACCAGTGGTTCTCTTCACAGACTACATGTTAGAGTCACCTGGGGAGGTGTTTTCATTTTTTAATACTGGCCTCAGATCCTCTGGAGGAGGGGCCAGATACTAGTACAGTATTTTAAGGGGTCCCCAGGGGTTTCTAGTGTTCAGCCAGGGCCCAGAATCAAGGGCCCTAAGGCAGATTAAGTAAAGGGTGGCATGTCAAACAATTTTATTGGAAACATTTTCTCAAAACCTTGTTAAACGAAAACAACCATGTACAAAAAGCTCATGTGCAAAATGAGCTAGATGGGTTCAAAGAAAAAACTTCTTCATCTAGATCAGTGACCCTTTGACATTGTGCCCAGGAGCTACATAATAAAGTAGAACTGCCTTAAATCAGTCAATCAACAACTCAACTTAAATAAGACTCAAGAATGATCAGTTTGAAGTTCTGAAAATCTAATGTACAGGAT
>NW_007791381.1:0-1866 GCF_000696425.1 Galeopterus variegatus
CCCCCCCCACCCAATGTAAAACTAAATATAGCAGTATATTTATACCATAGATCATGTTTTATAATTATATATTTACACAATTATTTCATTAATGACTGTTGAACTAACTACTGAGTCTACAATATGTGATACAAAGTAGATATTTTCTAAATATTGATTGACTAAACAAGCATCCTCAATATGGGATGGAAGGTGATTCTACAGTAGAGAATGATAAATTCACCAAGCCCAGGATTTGGAATTAGAAGTTCTAGATTTAATTCCTAACTCCACACCTTACTTATTAGTTGTGTGGTCCCAAGGAAATCATTTAAATGCTAGGCATCTCAGTTTCTTCATCTGTAAATAAGAATAATGAAAGTGATTTTTAAAAATTCAGTTCTCACAGGGTGGCTGTGAGAATTCAATGAGATAATGCTCTGGGTCAGGTTCCCCAGAAGCAGGCCCTGAGACAAAGATTTATGGACAAGTGATTTATTACGAAGTGCTCCCAGGAGAAACAGGCAAGGAAGTGAGGAAAGAGGAACAGGAAGAAAAAGAAGCCAAGCAGAGGTGTAATTTCAGGCAAAGCCCCAAGGAGAGTTAGCTCTGCCTGATTCCTCAGGGAGATCCGGGAGTACAAATTATGCCCAAGTTTGTTCCAGCCCCAGGCAAAGGAGCTGGCCTTTCACATTCCACATCTGTCGGTCTTTGGCTAAGGGCCATCCCAGGGCCCATAAACAACTCCCAGGCACTGGCAACTCCATGTGTTTGGGCAGAGGGGCTCTAGTGTCTGGGGCAGACTTCCAGAGAAGGGAGGTGGGGCAGGTTCAGCCCACAGTTACAGTGAAAAGGAGTCAAGAGTGGGCCTGTGCCTGGTGCATAGTAGATGCTGGATCTGAACCTGCCAGTGGGCTAAGGGTGTGTCATCGATTTTGGGCTGCAAGACAGAAGATTCTATGCAACTAAATACCTAGAAACATAAAAAGTTTTCTAAACTATTGGCTCTGCCAAAAAGCTGAGTGTCTGATGCCCTGGAGAGAGTCTTGCTGCAGCTTCTGGGAAAAGGATCGATACTTTCTCCCTCATTGCTATTCAGGCTGTGAGTGAGAAACTAAGATGAGGTTGACATTAAAATAATGAACAGGGAGTAATTCAGGGGAAATAAACTAATTCTTCATGAACCTTAGGAGATTTTTGGCAAAGGATGAAAAGGGGTCAGGAACTGGTTCCAGCCATGTTAATAGACAAATCCCCAGGAGTTGACTCCTAGAAGTTTCATAAATCCCCAGGAAATACATGTCTTACAACACCCCTGAGACCGAACCAGCTTCCATCAACACCTAAAGAGGGATTATCGGGCATGCCCCAGAGGACATCCCATTAGATCGTCAGGGACTTAGTATAGGGTGTTAGCCTTTAAGAGACAAGAGGGGCTAAAACTCCGAAACTGAGAGAAGCTTAGTTGTAACTTATGATTTCATCCATCTCCAAAATCAGGATGTTCCAATACCCCTGGACTTTGCACTTTCTCCCATCGGGCACTAAATTTGGGAATTTAGTGGGTTGATGAAAATTTGGCTCCTACTATGTGAACAATGACTCTCCAAGCACTTTAGTTGTCTCTTTCTCCAGGTAGAGAGAGACAATACCAAAAATACTCAGTCTTCCTGGGGAAGGATAAAGAGAGAGAGCTGCAAACAGAACCCTAAAGCTCCACTTACAAGTCCTCATTTTAATTTCACTTCACAAATATTTGTTGAACTGTCGCCCCAGACTGGGCTGTCTGCTACCTGCAGGGGACAAAGATAAGTGAGGGGCCCCTGCTTGTTGGGGACCTGAAGCCCCACACCCCTTCTTGTGAGACCGCTCCTCCTTGACAATCTG
>NW_007791382.1:0-376 GCF_000696425.1 Galeopterus variegatus
CTCCAACCCAGTTGCCCTAAATCCAGCCACCTTGCTCCCTGACAGTGACCCTGACTGCTGCAAGGTCACACACGATTGCCTTGAAATCTTAGCCACCTTCCAGGGCACCTGACCAGGGTTGCAGGACACTCCTCTCAAGGAGGTGGAGCTAACTCTTTTCACAGATGGCAGTAGCTACACGGTTGATGGAGTCAGGTATGCAGGTGCAGCGGTGGTTACTCCTGAACATCAGGTATGCAGGTGCCGCAGTGGCTACTCCTGAACCAGTACTATGGGCAGAAGCTCTCGGGTCCCAGACCTCAGCCCAGCGGGCAGAACTTATCGCTCTCACAAAGGCCCTTCATCTTAGTGAAGGTAAGACTGTAAATATCGACAC
>NW_007791382.1:1309-1866 GCF_000696425.1 Galeopterus variegatus
GTGTACATGTACATGGGGCCCTCTACAAAGAAAGAGGGTTACTCACTTCAGAAGGAAAGACAATTAAAATTTTCCTGAAATTCTTGCGCTATTAGAAGCTATTTGGCTTCCAACCAAGGTTGCAGTTATTCATTGCAAGTCACACCAAAAGGGAACAACTGTAGAAACTCAAGGAAATAACCTTGCTGATAAGACTGCGAAAACAGTGGCACTCCAACCAACCGGGACATCAGTCATAGCCCCTTTGCTACCACAACCTCATTTGCCACTAAAACCTGAGTACTCTCCAGAAGATGAGAAAAAGGCTGAAACATTGGGATACCAAAAAAACATAACCACTGGGTGGTATGAATCAAAGGACAAAGCCATATGGCTACCAAAAAAAAAAAAGGGGTCAACGCTTGGCTCATGAAATTCACCAAGACACCCATTTAGGGAAAACAAAGCTATTAGAATTTATTAGACAATCATTTAATTTTAATAATGCATCAAAAACTGTTGAATCATTAACTAACCGATGCCTTGCATGTACTCAAGTAAACTCTAAACAGGTCACT
>NW_007791383.1:0-1866 GCF_000696425.1 Galeopterus variegatus
GACAACACCAAGTCAAGGGTTAAGATCCCCTTACCGGTCATCTTTTTTAAAAAAAAAAATATATGACACTTGCATAATAATTTGTGGACACCATTCTAAGAGCTTTTCATATAATAATTCATTTACTTGCAACAACCTTATGAGGAAATGCACTAACCCAAACAGACTCACATTATATGAGTCTTACCCAACTTTACCCGAGCTTTACTGTCAGTGGAAAAAACGAGAAAGAAGCAAATGTCATTGACACAACATCAGGATCTGTAAGTCCCTGAACTATGGGATGGAGCTTCTGTTTTCTTCATTGAGATGTACTTTGGTTTTGAATTAACAATCACTATGTGCAAATTACAAGTAAGCCCATGGAAACTGCTGGTTTGGGGTGTCACCATTTTTATATCTCCTTAATCATATAGCTGCAGAGTCCATTGTAGTTGCCAATTTCCATTCTCCAGTGAATCTGTAATTCATAAATCCATAATTCACAGATCAATTTATAACAAACAATCTGCACAGGCCTAAAAGCCTCCTGAGGTAAGACCCAAGAATAGAGTAGATTCGAACAGCCCCTTCTGTTGTCTTCCAACTATTAAAAAAAAATTATTTGTATGTTTTATGGCCAGGTAGGAATTACCTAAAGCATCTCTGAAGGAGGCAAGAACTGAGTTACAGACCTGCTGTTAATTCCTATAGTAACTATAGCTATTATCACCCGTATTTTACAAATGAAGAAACTGAGGTTCAAAGAGGTGAAGTGACTTGCCCACGGTCATGCAGCTTGTATATGGTGGGTTTGGAAATGAATCCAGGCCTGTGGGCTTTAGAATACATACTCTCAAATACTCTGAGAGGCAGGTAATAGGTAACAGTGTTGCCAAGAATTATCATATGTCTGTGGTTCTATCTTGGGTGATTTAATCTGTTTTAGTACTTTCTTTTCCCCAATAAAACCAGAGAGAAGAAAAATTTCTACTCACTGTTAAAGTTTCAGATTATAAACAAGAAAGTAGAGTGCAGAGACTCTCACATGGGTAATCCACTGCCAAGTCATTTTGTGGAGTACTGTCCATTAAAGGGAAGGAAACCTAAATTGCAATCATCATATGAATGTTGTTCCTACAGTTCATGAAGACTGTTTTTAGAGTCAGAAATTTGAGCAAATGCAGACAGAGACTGAGAATTTTCTTAAGTTAATAATAAAGGCTTTGTTACATGAAAGTTACTGTTCCATCTCAAATAGCACAGAATACATACGGCATGGACAACAGAAGGGGCAAAGAGCCTCCTAGGGAAATTTCTCTAGCAGAAAGGTGTCCCTTAGACACACCTTAGATGGGTTTTCATGGTCACTTAGTGGAAAGATAGCTCATATGAGAATCCCATTTATGGAAGTTGTTATTTGATATATTTGATGTACATATATCATGTTAAAGCTAATTGTAGAAAATTATATGTAGTCCTTTAAAATGGTGATTTCATTCTCTTAATAAAATCATCTTTTGTTTATTTGAATTTCAGTGTAAACATATTCATTCGGGTATTGATTTTGATAAATACCTGAGCTCCCAAGAGCAAGTACAATAAACATTTTAGTACCCAAAATTGAAATCATGTAAGCAGTCCCCCTACTGTAATCTTTTTCAGAAAAACTCATCCTTGGCTGGGTTCATTTTAATGTTACTTGTAATCCCATTTGTATTTGGGGCACTCAGTGGATTTTTTTTTGAGCAGAATTGCTTCACTGATATGTTTTTAGTTTTACCCTACCCAACATCCCGCCCTAGAAAAATATATGATTTTATAAAGAATGAGTTTGATGGGAAATTGAAACAGTCACAGATGTCTCAATTATACATACATATATAT
>NW_007791384.1:0-1866 GCF_000696425.1 Galeopterus variegatus
TCCTGGCATGGTTGGGGCGCTCTCAGGAATCTTCTTTTGCATCGGCCCTAAAACTTCGAGATTGTAGTTGCTTTTTTTCGTTGTAGATTAGTCGATCAGTTATTTATTTGTTTTTTGTTGCTCTTGGAAATGCAAATAGTACTCTGGCAGCACAGCGCACACTTCTCAGGCTCGCTCTGTCCTCTGGCACGCCCGCTCCAGACCCGTCGCCATCTTGCTCCCCAATATTTTTCTAATATTTAAGTAATTTCTATTTTTATTTCTGTTGATTATTACCTTCCTGCCCTCCTGTGATTTGTATTTTTCCTGTCTTCTTATTCATTTATTTTCATTCTTTCCTATTTATAGATAAAAGTATTTAAAGTTACTAGTTTTGATATATAATGTTCTCAGTCCTGTTATCTTCTATTTTTTAATAGTAGTATTGGATGCTTTGTTGGCTCAAGACATAATAAGCATAGTTTTACAAATTTATAAGATGTTTTGACCACTTTCTAATTTTATTACCCTGAAGCAAGAGAATATCGGCACATGTAATTTATTATTTCTGGAATTTATTAAAATTTACTTTGTGGGGGCCGGCCCGGTGGCACACTGGAGAGTCCGCCACTTGGGAGCGTGGCGGCGCTCCCGCCAAGGGGTTGGATCCCATGTGGAGACCGGTTCCCACTCACTGGCTGAGCGTGGTGCGGGCGTGACACCGAGGGTTGCGATCCCGTTACCGGTCAGTGAAAAAAAAAAAGACAAAAAGGAAAAAAAAATTTACTTTGTGGGTTGGTACATTTTAGTTACTGCAGTTCAGTTAGGAATCGCATTGGACTGTAAGAAACAGAAATCCCAGGAAATAGGGGCTTAAACAAGGAAGGGGGTTATTTATTATTTATTTTCATGCAACATGAATTTCAATGGCAGGTGATTGTTGGCAGTGGCTTTTCAGCTCGAGGATGTCAGGAGTGTGGTTTAAAATGGCTGCTACAGACCCAACCATCACATCTGTACTGGGCAAGGAGAAGGAAAAATGGAGCTGATGGCAATGATTGAATGTCAGCCGTCTTCCACTTTAATGATCCTCCTTGGAAACCCTTCTCATTTTCTTGAACTGTGGTGACCCCTATCCATAAGGGAGGTTAGGAATGTGTGTGTGTGTTTGTGTGTGTGTGTATTTTTGTTTACAAATCACAGTTCTGTTAATAAGAAAGAGCCCATAGGGTGGGTATTGGGTCAGTAAGTAACAGTTCCTGTCAGTTTCTATAGACTTGAAAAGAATCTGTGTCCTTTCTCTGAGGGGCAAAGTGAGATCTATAGCTATATAGCCACGTGGATTATATTCCCATGCTCATAACTTATGTCATCTAAACTAGTTCTTGAATATCTTTAATTCTATTTATACTCTCCAAATGTAAAAATTTGGGAAGGTGTTGTAATCTCCCACTATAATTAAGGTTTGTTAATTTCTAACATGTTTTCTATTATGTGTTTCAGCACTATGTTTTTCAGCACAGAAGACTTCTTAATTATTGTATTTAATTGTGGATTTTTTTTGTGGTTGTAAACCAACCCTCTCTTTTTCATTTAAAGCCGTTTGCCTTCAATTTTGCCTGATTACCAATTTTGCCACATTTCTGTTTTTCTTTGGATATAACCTTGGCACACTCCTTATTTTAATCCCTGAATGCCATTTTCTGTGAGCCATGGCTTGTAAATAGCTTGCAATTGGATTTTTGTTGTTTGCATCCAACTAGGAGTCTTCCTTTATTAGAGGAATTCATATTCATTAATTTTATTAATTCACTGGTATTTAGTAATTTCTTTTTTTTTTTTTGTCTTTTTCCGTGTCCGGCAACGGATCACAACCCTCAGTGTCGC
>NW_007791385.1:0-1865 GCF_000696425.1 Galeopterus variegatus
GAATATCTCTGGACCAGATTCAGTCCATGGGTCATCAGTAGGTGGGAGCCTGGTTTAGAGATGAGAGCAGGGGCAGGTTGTGAGAAGAAGCCTCTGAGTCAGATGTCCAAAGCAATTGGAGAGAACAGGGAATTCACTATTTCTGGTTGTAGACTGGAAATTCAGTTAGTAAGAAGAATAACTGGCATAAGGAAAAATTGGAGGCTATTACCAGTAAGCCCAGAGCCCTGGGATCATTGAGAGGGCTCAGGAGCACGGGAGGAGCAGAACCAAGGCCTCCAACTATGGGCACATTAAGTCAATGCGATTAGAGCCTTTGACATTTGCAGGCAATGTCTCCCTGGAGCAGTACTTATGCAAACTGGAAAGCAGCACTGGCCACCCTCCATGGAAATGGAAATGATGTGTAGGCAGATGGTGTGCACCCTGAGATGAGGCCATTGCTTCAGAAGTTATAGAACAGCCAGAGAGAAAAATGCATTGATAGCTTCAGGGATATTGCTTGTATACATTTCTACATAAACAAAGCAAAACAAACAAACATAAGCTCTAGTGTACTATCATTCAGTGATGGTTTATTTGTTCGTTGATTGGTTTCTTTCATTTATTTGGCCAACAAATACTGAGCACCTACTACATGGTAGACATTGGAGAGACAGAAACAATACCAGTTCTTAAACTCAAATAATTGAAGGTCTAGTGGGGATGCAGTTGTATGTACCTACAAGCAATGTCCTCGGGGCTGTCATAGAGGTCGCTGTCATAGAGGTCTGTGCAGTGAGCTGTGGGTGACCAGAGGTAGGATTAACTCCAGGAGTGTCAAGAAACACAATAAAGGAAAAAACATCTAGACTTTCTCTTACTAATGTATTCATTTTTAAAAGCTTCATACAGTCTGTGACTCTACAGTCATTATAAGGTCAAGACCATCTCCTTTCTCACAGGTTATATAACTCATCAATGACATTTGTAACAATGATTCCAAGGCCCTCAGGAGTTAGAACCACCTCCTGAATTTTCAAAGAAAGATTACACTTTGATTGAGTTGATACTGAGTGTTTATCCTTGAGTTTTTTGTTTTTGTTTTTTTTTGTCCTTTATGAGACCGGCCACACCGCACTCAGCCAGTGAGCACTGTGAGCACACCAGTCATCCCTATATAGGATCCGAACCCACTGCGGGAGTGCTGCTGCTCTCCCAGCGCCACACTCTCCCAAGTGTGCCACGGGCTCGCCCCTATCCTTGAGTTTTAATTCTCTGAAAGCTCGTATCACTGAAAAGTGCTTTTCTATCCATTTATCTAATTTGGTCCCCAAGTAGGAGGTTGGTCACATGTTCTTATTGCCATTTTGTGCATGACAGAATGGACCTGACCTGGCCCCGGCCCCTCCTCAGTCCCAGTTCATGTCACCTTCTGCACTTCTCTCATCCCACTTGGTCCCCCTGGTTTTCATGCAGTTTTTCAGAGGTACAGCATTTGCACAGGCTCCTTCCTTTCTCTCTCCTGTCAGCTTCCATCACAGAGTCCTTCTCTGCACAATCTCCCCCCTACACATCCACAATCTAAATAGGATCTTTTATTATATTCTTCCATCTTGGATAACTATTGAAGTGATTCTTGTTTAATCCCACTAAGTGGTGGCTCTAGATGAGCTGAACAAATCTTAAGACTATTTCATAATTATTGTAAACCAAGGATCTTGCACAGAGCTCGAGGTATAATAGGGACAGAATTCATATATGTGAAATAGATAAATAATAACAGAAGAGAGAGTTTAGTTAAAGAGATCTCAAATTGTCTAGTTGAATTTGGAATCTATGTCAAAATTTATATTTCTCCCTGGATATTTTACTGCTTTCTCCTT
>NW_007791386.1:0-1865 GCF_000696425.1 Galeopterus variegatus
AAAAACAAAAACAAAAACAAAACACCCTAGACATTGTACTTTCTCAGGTATATACTTGTACAGTTACTTGGTTGAGAAACTGCAGTCCTGTTCCGTATAACTTGGAAAAGATATTATAGTGCCTGAGAATGTTTAGGGCCAATCCATAAAAGGACTTTAATGTAGTTTCTGTAGAACATTTAAATTTAATAAGAACTACGTTCTGAAGTTATTTCTGCAAATGTTCTCCCAAATACATTAGGAATTGTTTTAGTGATTTTATTTTATTTTTAAAGATTGACCACTTATTCAGAGGTGACTGCCTGCCGAACATGATCTGAGTTTTGGTGTAGTTGATGCTAAGCTGCTGCTTCTTGCAGTAATAGGCTAGGAGATTAGCTGCATTTTGAGACCCCTTTTTATCAAAGGATGACTGTCATCAGCATAAAGAATATTGTCCTTTTCCTGTTTACTATAGGAGGGAGCCTAATACAGTAACTGCTGAGTAGTTTAGCTAGAAATTAAACAGAAGGGTTTGCAGGGCACAGTCGTCTGTGACACCATGAGAGACTGAAACGGTTATGAGACAGTTTTTGTTTATACTGATTTTAAAACTATTATTTTGGTATAGCCTTCATGGAAACATGAATAGCCTAGGATCTGTAAAACTTGGTAAAATAGCAATCTATAGTATTTGTATCCTGCTAGTTTGTTGTGAGATATTTTTGAAACACTCATTCTTTCAGTATGATGAAAATTGAAACCACACAAAAAATGTATTTTTTAAATAAATAATACATTCACATGTTTAAAATCCCGAAAAAGAATAAAAGGTATTCAGTGATAAATCTCTTCCATTTTGGTAGGCTTCCGGAGTGTCTTTGGTATATGCAAGCAAATATGAATTTACACAGTTCTTTTCCACTACAAGGTTATGAAGAATTTGTCCCACTGTTTTTTTTTGTGTGTGTGTGTGTGTGTGTGGCTGGCCAATATAGGGATTGAACCCTGGATCTTGGTGTTATCAGCACCATGCTCCTTTAACCAGCTTTTTTTTCTTGGAATTTTATGGTTTTCATCTTTCATATTATAATTAGGCTTATAGAGTGTTGAAGAGTGTTTACTTTGATATGGACTCCTACCCACTTTCAGTAGATAGTTGGGAACCCAGGAAGATGTTAGAAGATTAAATAAATCAGATACCTCGTGTTTTAATTCTCCTGTGTCTTCATAGTTGGACCAGCTAATTCTCTCTTTGAGCAAAGAGCTCTGTTTAATGTCTCTACTGAGCTCTGTTGGAACCTTGTAGAAGCTGCAAAGAATCTGACACTTTTTCTGCAATAGTGGTCTTTTCATCTTGGGTTGGCCCAGAGGACAATAGAAAAGACAACAGAAAATAAAGAGAAGACATTAGAAAATAAATACCATGAAATACAATTGCTTCTACTTCTTTTAACATTAAAAAATGAACAAAAATAAAGCAAATGGATGAATAGTGATTTCTAATTGATTTTAAGGGGTAGTGTGAGGGTGTGGCCAAGGCCTGAGACAACTTGACAGATTGGTTTTTTTGTTTTTTTTTTTCTTTTTGGGCAACTGGCTGGTGTGGGGATCTGAACCCTTGACCTTGGTGTTATATAACACTGCCCTCTAACCAACAGAGCTAACTGGTCGGCCCCACTTTTTTGAAGATCTTGTTAATGAAATTTTTTTTTAATATCACAAATTAATTTTAAAATCAATTGATAAGGAACAAATTTAACACACAGATTAGTATCCTTAATGAAAAAAGAACTCTTAAAAATGAATTAGAAAAATCTAAGCAGCAATTTGGTGAAGGACATGAGCAGATAAGTTACATACCCCATAGAAACACATGTGGCTAA
>NW_007791387.1:0-1865 GCF_000696425.1 Galeopterus variegatus
CTGGGAGGAGGCCCTAGGACCCCAGGGAAAACAAGTAAGTCTTCCTCAAGCGCTTTTCAACTCAGACAGCAATTTTTTTTTTTTAAAGATGACCGGTAAGGGGATCTTAACCCTTGGCTTGGTGTTGTCAGCACCACGCTCAGCCAGTGAACTAACTGGCCATCCCTATGTGGGATCTGAACCCGTGACCTTGGTGTTAGCAGTACCACACTCTCCCAAGTGAGCCACGAGCTGGCCCTCAGACAGCAATTTAAAGCATTTTTATATTAAAGTAAGATGAATACTGCATTCTATTCTTCATCAAATGAATCAATATGTTAACACAGAAAAGTTCAGGCTTGTGTTAGAAACATCACACTGAGCTCTCAAATCTCCCTTTCCTTGGGTTCCTTTGCTATGAAGTTTATGGGGACAATGTAATCCATTTCACAGCCTGAGACACGGAGGCCGAAGGACTTCCCCAAGGCTGTGAGTGGTCCCCGGAGAAGTCACTACCACTTGTTAGTCTTCATCAAACGGATTTTTACAGTGCTTTCCGAAAAAGCTCTTACTACTAAAAGGGTGAGGCTGGAAGCAGTCCTTCCTAGAATGCTGGACCTGAAGCCCAAACAGGGACAATAAGAGCTCTTCTTCCACCCCATTCCACCCTTTTCCGCCTCAGGTGCACTATTAACAATCACATAATTCAATGAGCTTCTCAACAACACCACACAGCCTTTCAGAAAGCACGTATCAAAGCCTTTCTTTAAGCAGCTGCACATCATTTGGCATTAATATGTAGCTCAGAGACATCCAGATTTACGGCATAATATGTAGCTCAGAGACATCCAGATTTACGGCATAATATGTAGCTCAGAGACATCCAGATTTACGCACATGCAATTATTTACTGTCTCTTTACTAAAACTTTGAACTTTTCAACACTGAAAGTGGCCTCCATTTAAATACACCTAAAAAGGCAAGTCAGAATAGGGACGCTTTGTTCAGAAAGAAGGGGGGGAAAAAGGGGAGAAGCCAGAAGACCCATTCAACAGTGTATCTCTGTCCAACAAACACTAACCCAAGACTATAAAACAAAATCTAAATACCTACATAAGCCCTGGGGTTCACAAGGACAGAGTTCTCTCCCTAACATTTCCATCTTCTAAAAGGAGCATCCTTTTGTCCTCCCCCTACAAAAACAACGGTACATACCAAACACAGGTAAGTTAATAGATCAGGGTTCATTTCCAAAACCAAGGGTCAGACAATCATATATCTGAAGAGGCTGGTCGTTGTAACATCACCCGCAAGTTTATCAAACTTCCCAACCATATATTGTTAAACTGCAACACACACAAAAGGCTTTATTCAATATCTGCAACCCTCAGTGAGTTTAAATGAACTGTCCACCCTCTGATGCCTTTCTCACTTGAGCCCTCAAGGGTTAAAAAAAAAAATAACTGCCCCTTGTAGGAAAAATGGTCACCTGCCTGCTTGCCCTCCTCAGCTCTCTTGTGAGCTGTACAGTACAAGAGAACGATCACATCCATGAAAACACTCACAGCTGATGGAGCAGAGAGGGCCCAGGGTACACTATCTTGTGAGCCCAGATGGTTTATTCAAGAATCATCTAACAATACAGAGGTCTAGCATGTGCAAGGTCAGAGGAAGGGGCTCAGAATGCAACGAGAGGAACAAAGTTCACAGTGGAAAGCAAACAGTAAGATGCTGTTAGTTTGGAAACTGAAAGTTTAGGAACTCCTTCCAATATGAATAACACTCTATCATTTTCAAAGCCCTTTTATGGGGCCGGCCCGTGGCTCGAGTGTGGTGCTGATAACACCAAGGCCACGGGTTCGGATCCCATATAGGGATGGCTGGTT
>NW_007791388.1:0-1865 GCF_000696425.1 Galeopterus variegatus
GGTTTGTTGAGGGGTGCTCTCAGGATCAGTGCCCAAAGTAGTCAAGGAAGAAGGACTGAGCCGAGGGAGAAGCCAAAATGTGATACAGTCACATAAAAGCCTCAGCCCGATCCTATGGGGAGCTCTGGAGGTGAGACGGCCATTCAGTGTCCCACTCTGAGACACGAGCTGCCACTGGGGAGCAGACATGATCTTTGGTGATCTTCTTTCAAGGACAATTTGTGGCAAAAGACAGCTGAGAGCCAGCGGCAGCCAACACTCTCAGCAAGTGGAAGACACGTGCCTGGTTCGTTAGGGGAGATCTGAGTAGCACGCCACAGCATCCACTGCATAGCTACCACGTTATATTGCAGGGTTTTCAATCTTCCTTTCATTCAGCAAATATGTATCAAGAGTGCAAAGCCCTGGAGGTCCATCAGCAGGCAGCTCTCACTAGCCTGTGAGCCCTTCAAGGGCAGAAACCATCTCTTTTCTCTCTGCACCTGACCCATAATGATCATGCAGTAAACAGTTGCTGAATGAAGGATTAATGATGGCATTGGAGAAAGCCCAATCAATAACACTTCTTTCCCCACCCAGGTTCAAAATCTTTTGAGAGACAGACAAGATCAGACGTATGGAGGCCAAAATATCACCTTTATTACTGGCAACAGGGGCTACAAGAGAATGTGGATTCTATCTGTGGGAAAGTTTAGGAAATAGGAAATAAGTAATAGGAAACCCCAGAGTTAGGCAGACTTTTCCACCCACTCCTAGGCAGTATGAAAAAACCACAGACCTTCCCCCAAGCACATAGGAGGGGCAGAGGAGAACCATCTTCTCTAGGATTCTAAGAAGAGGAGGAAGCTGAGCTAACAATGCCCAATCTGTTCTCCCACAATTTACCATCAGAGATAAGTCACCCTCCTCCCCAGCTAAGGGAAGGAGGGAAAAGCCAGCATGTTAGACTGGTGGCAGCCCCTCCGTATGTATGCATAAACCAGGATTGTCCCTAATAGAGATGTACTGGCCAGACCAAACATTGGGCGCTGTCTAGTCCCTGATTCTAGTTATCACGAAGGCTAGGTGCACCCACGACCCTGCCATTTGTCCAAGCCAATAAACCCCCTTCTCATAAGCAAGTGCTCGTAGGATTCACCTGCAGCCTTGAGTTCTTACCTTCTTAGTCCTAAAGGTAAGAATGAAGGAAAAAAGTAAACACATTAATAGAAATTCACAGTGTAAATAATTTAAAAAAAAGTAAACACATTAATAGATATTCACAGTGTAAATAATTTACACTTAAATCCTCGGTAGTAAATTTGGAGCATGTATGGTCACCATGGAAATAACTCTCCTCTAACATCCTGTACTGGGTACTCAGAACATTTTCCTTCCTTAAGACCCAAGTTAATCTCTAGAATAAGGCCCAGTAGCCAAATGCCAGGGGAAGCCACCTTTGTGGTAATGATAGTATAATACTCTCAACTGGATAACAGGATTGGGAATTGGGGGCACTCAGACATGAATTAAGCAGAGTGAATTTGGTCTGTGTCAGTAAAAACAAAATCAGATCTCTCCCCAGCACTGTACTGGCAGCAAAAGGCACATAACTCAGTCTCACAAGAATGAGAAAATTAAGTTTGCACAGGGACTAGGGCAGAGAGAGAATGCAACATGGCTTCTAATCAAAGCCCCAAGCCAGAGGAGAATTCCAATTTATGTCCTCTTGACAATGGTGTTGCTGCTTACAGTTAAGGTTGGCAAAGCCTCAGTTTAATGCTTGGGGAGAGAAAGTAGTTTCACAAATCGCTCACATAAATGACAAGCTAGAGCTTTCATTTCCCAGAGAGTTGGGAGCATTCACATTCCTGCACCTTGAATTA
>NW_007791389.1:0-309 GCF_000696425.1 Galeopterus variegatus
TCAGTATAAAAGAAAAGTAGTAAGTATGCGTTGTTACAAGAAGATAAGCGAAAGTATGGTGAAGATGGCATGTGAATGACTAAAGCTGGGAAACATGATTTAAGGACAGTTTTCAGGAGTGTTTTAGTGGATGTATGGAAAGAACTTAGAGGGACATGTGACAGAATTAATGTGTCATACCCGTGCTGGCCACATATTTTGCTTAGGCACATGGAACACTTTAAAAACTGAATTTTCTGGGCCGGCCTGGTGGCGCACTGGAGAGTGCGCTGCTTGAGAGCGCGGCGGCGCTCCCGCCGAGGGTTCAGA
>NW_007791389.1:1309-1865 GCF_000696425.1 Galeopterus variegatus
GCGACACCGAGGGTTGCAATCCCGTTACCGGTCAGTAAAAAAAGACAAAAAGGAAAAAAATAATAATAATTAAAAAAAATTTTTTTTAAAAAAATAAAAACTGAATTTTCCTAATAGATGAGGGAAAGAGGAAGGACTGGGGCAAGAAGAACCTGGTGGAGTGTGGAAGGAAGAAGGCAGAAATGTGTAGGTTTGAGCCATGAGTCAAGGGAGGATGTGCCCAGGTTGCCCGGTTGCCAGGCAGAATCCGTCTGTTTCCAGGCAGAGTTCTTCCTGGGCGTGGCTGCAGTACGTTTCTCCCCAGAGGTCCTCATATTCCTGTAGTATTCTTACAAGTATGGTAGGGAAAAACATATGAGCTTTACCTGATCAATATGTTCCCAGAAGTTAACAATCCTGTTACTTTGGGTAAGGTCAGAAGGGATTTGGGAGATCATTTATCTCTGCGTGCTTGGTTCCGACTCCCATTAGCTTTAATGGGAAGTATGGGTGTGTGCAGAGGAGCCATCCACACTGCTAGGTCTCTGAGAAGGACATTAACATAAACTTAGAAATA